>NW_017676146.1:0-9094 GCF_001879085.1 Nicotiana attenuata | reverse complement strand
GGTTAGAAAGGTTACCAAATCATTCTATCACACATGGGATGAATTGGAGGACAAATTTATTGCCAAGTTCTTTTCTCCAAGTCATATGGCGACTCTTCGGGATGAGATTCTAGCCTTTAAGCAAATGCCAACGGAACCCTTGCATGAGATCTGGGAGCGATATAGAACAATGGTGAAGGAGTGCCCTAACAACGACATGACTGAGGCGATGATCCAGCAGGCTTTCTATAGGGGCATCAACACCACAAATCAATGCATTGTGAACTAGTTGGCCGGTGGGAACTTCATGAAACTTTCTTACCAAGAGGCATGTGATGTACTTGATGAAATGGCGGACACTTCTTCGGCATGGCAAAGCCGACGAATGTACCCCAAGGTGACCCCACGGTCATCCATTTGCATAAGGAGTTGAGTGATCACGGCCAAGCTATTGCCGAACTCACAACAACAATGAATCAGTTGGCGAAGGCGCAATTGCAACAAGTACAAAACCCGCGCCAAGTCAATGCAATGGAGAATGTTTCTATGCTAAAAAGGAGGCAAAGAGGGCAATAACAACCTCAAGGTAGCAGTGACCAATTTGACAACAACAACGATGGTGGTGGATATTCGAATGAGTGTTTTGATGATCAAAGTGAGGAGTGCCAATATGTCAATAACTACCAAGGAAATAGAGGAAATCAAGGAAATCAACAATGGCGCCCCCAAGGCAATTGGGGCAATCAACAAGGAGGTGGCAATTGGAACAACAATAATCAACAACAGGGTGGCAACAATTGGAACAATGGCAATCAAAACAACAATTGGGGTAATCAAGGCAATAACCAAGGCAATTGGAATGGTAACAACAACAATTGGAACAACAACAATAGCAATCAAGGAGGGTGGAATAATGGTGGTAGGGGGCAAAGCTTTCAAAGGCCCCCCATGTTCCAACAACCAAACAATCCACCCCCCTTTCAGTCACAAGGGCCTAGTTCTTCTGGAAGTGATATGGGACGGATAGAAATGATGTTCTAGCAGCTGATGAAAAAGAACCAAGATTCCGATGCACAATTGGCTTCGCATAACACATCTATCCGGAACCTAGAGGTGCAAATAGGACAAATCTCTCAAGCTTTAAATACCCTCCCAAAAGGTGCGCTACCAAGTGATACGGTAGTGAACCCGAAAGGGGGTAACAGTCATGTGATGGCGGTTACAACTAGGAGTGGAAGAGGCGGTGTTGTGCATGCCTCGGTTGAGAATCAAGTTGTAAATGATGAAGTTGAGTTGCATGATGATAAAGCACCTTTGAATGTTGACAATGTTGTTGAACCAAATATAAATAATGTGGCGATCTTTCAGCCATGCAGAATGTAAATAATGTGGCGATCTTTCAGCCATGCAGAATGTAAATAATGTGGCGATCTTTCAGCCATGCAAATGTAGATAAGGTGGCGATCTTTCAGCCATGCAAATGTAAATAAAGTGGCGATCTTTTAGCCATGCAATGTAAATAATGTGGCGATTTTTCAGCCATGCAAATGTAGATGGAGGTAGAGCTTAACCTCGGAAGGCAGAATGGTAGCCTTATGCAATGCAGTAAATGCTGAGGGAGACAGCGTTTAGTCTTGGAAGGCAGAATGGTAGCCTTATGCGATGCAGGAAATGCAGAGGGAGACAGCGTTTAGTCTAGGAAGGCAGAATGGTAGCCTTTTGCAAGAAATAAAAGGGGAAATGGTAATAGAGTTTTCTTAGCTGATTGCAGATTGCAGTATCGTGACTGCTGGGGATATCGTGACATACGGAATGCCACTGGTGCGTGTGGATAGCAAATGTTGGTAAGTGCAACAGTTCGGAGAGTTGTATTCCTGAACAATGTTCGTTTCGTGAGTGTATAGTATGTTAGATGCTTTCGTAATCCAAGTGGCTGCATCCAAAGAAAAATCCTGAGTTTTGTAAAGGGGGAGGTTAGTTCGCATCCCCGTTGGCTCTGCTTGACCTGTTTGGCTTTGATCCGGTAATACTGTATGCATCATTGGGGTAGCGTTGCTAAACAAGGAAATTTCAGCAATAAAACATGCATGATTTAGTAAAAACATAACATAAACACATTAATAATAATAGTTCTTTTTAGATGAAGCGACGACTGCGATGTGGTTCAAGACATTGCAACCCTCCCTGCTACGGAATTTTGAGGGTCCTCCTCAAAATTCTGCCCCAGTTTACTGGGTTGATGCTTCCAACTACTGCTGGCGATGATCGGCTGAAATCACTTCGGAATTTTGAGGGTCCTCCTCAAAATTCTGCCCCAGTTTCCAATTGCGGACGAAATGAAAATTTTATTGAATTGTGACCGAACCCATAAGGCTGCCTACGTATCCCCTCTTAAACGGGAATCAGGTCAGACGTAGTTCAATTACATCATATAGGAAAAACAATAAAGATTACACATAGTAACGTTTGACTGCGTCTGAATTAATCGGCTTTGGCCAAACTTCTCCGTCCATTTCTGCAAGTATGAGGGCTCCTCCTACCAAAATCCGGTGAACTATGTATGGCCCTTGACAGTTGGGCGAGAACTTCCCTTTTGTTTCGTCTTGATGCGGAAATTTTTTCTTTAATACCAGCTGCCCTGGTGTGAAGTGTCTCGGCTTGACTCTTTTGTTGAAGGCTCTGGACATTTTGTTCTGATAAAGTTGACCATGGCAAACTGCGTTCATCCTTTTCCCATCTATAAGAGCTAGCTGCTCGTAACGACTCTTTACCCATTCTGCGTCGTCGAGCTCGGCCTCCTGTATAATCCTTAAGGAAGGAATTTCCACTTCGGCGGGAATGACGACTTCTGTACCATAAACCAGCATGTAGGGGTTGCCCCAGTTGATGTGCGGACTGTGGTGCGATACCCCAATAAAGCAAATGATAGCTTCTCGCGCCACTGCTTGTGCTTCTATATCATTTTCCTTAATATCTTCTTGATATGCTTGTTGACGGCTTCTACGGCTCCATTCATTTGAGGCCTGTAGGCTGTGGAATTCTTGTGTCTCATCTTGAAAGTTTCACACATGGCTCTCATCAAGTCGCTATTGAGATTGGAACCGTTATCAGTAATGATTGACTTTGGAATCCCGAATCAGCAATCGATGCGGTCGCAGACCAAGTTTGCCACAACTTTCTTAGTTACTGCTCTGTAAGACGCTGCTTCGACCCATTTTGGTGAAATAGTCGATTGCTACAAGGATAAATATGTGCCCGTTGGAAGTGGCAGGCTCGATTGGTCCAATAACATCCATCCCCCAAGCGACGAAAGGCCATGGTGAGCTCGTTACATTAAGCTCATTGGGAGGTACCTTTATCATGTCCGCATGTATCTGGCAACGGTGGCATTTTCGGACATACTGGATGCAGTCTGTCTCCATAGTCATCCAAAAGTAACCAGCTCGGAGTATCTTCTTTGCTAAGAGAAAACCGTTCATATGTGGACCGCATACCCAGCGTGGATTTCCTCCAGTAGCTTGGATGCTTCCTTTGCGCCGACACACCTTAGTAGTCCCAGATCAGGAGTCCTCCTATATAGGATTCCTCCGCTGTGAAAGAAATTGTTGGACAGCCTCCGAAGTGTACATTTCTGAATAGGATTTGCAAGTTCTGGGTATTCTCTTTTTGTCAAATATTCCTTGATATCCTAAAACCAAGGTTTTATGTTTGCTTCTTCTTCGACGTGGGCACAGTAGGCTGGCTGATCATAGATCTTTACTTGAATGGGATCAATGAAGTTCTTATCGGGATGTTGTATCATGGATGACAGGGTAAAAAATGCATTGGCGAATTCATTCTGGATTCTGGGAATATGTCAGAATTCTGTCTTTGTGAACCTCTTCCTCAACTCCTGTACATGATGCAGATATGGGAGTATCTTAGAGTTCTTGGTTGCCCATTATTCTCGGACTTGATGTATGAGTAAGTCCGAATCTCCAATCACTAGCAACTCTTGAATGTTCATGTAAATAGCCATTCTTGAGCCCTAAGATGCAGGCTTCGTACTCGGCCATATTGTTGGTGCACGGGAACCTGAGTTTGGCTGACACCGGATAATGCTGGCCGGTTTCTGATACTAGGACTGCTCCTATGCCAACTCCTTTGAAATTTTCTGCTCCATCGATAAACATTCTCCAACCGTCATAGGATTCTGCAATATCTTCTCCTATGAATGATACCTCTTCGTCAGGAAAATACGTCTTCAGGGGTTCGTATTCTCCATCCACGGGGTTTTCAGCAAGGTGATCTGCTAGTGCCTATCCCTTGATCGCTTTCTAAGTCACGCAGACAATGTCGAATTCGCTCAATAGGATTTGCCACTTGGCCAGTTTGCCAGTGGGCATGGGCTTCTGAAAGATGTACTTTAAAGGATCCATCCTTGATATGAGATATGTAGTGTAGGCACAGAAGTAATGCCTTAGCTTCTGAGCCACCCAAGTCAAAGCACAACAGGTACGCTCCGATAGAGAATACCAGGCCTCGTACGGAGTGAACTTTTGCTGAGGTAATAGATGGCCTGTTCCTTCCTCCCCGTCTCATCATGCTGCCCCAGAACGCAACCGAAAGCTTTGTCCAACACCGCAAGGTAGAGTAATAAGGGTCTACCTGGCTCAGGCGGGACCAAGACTGGTGGTGTTGATAGATATTCCTTGATTTTGTCGAAAGCCTTTTGGCAGTCATCAGTCCATTTGGTAGCGGCATCCTTCTTCAACATCTTAAAGATTGGCTCACAGATAACTGTAGACTGTGCTATGAACCGGCTGATGTAGTTAAGCCTTCCCAAGAAGCTCATCACATCCTTCTTGTTCTCTGGCGGTGGCAATTCTTGAATAGCTTTGACTTTCGATGGATCCAGTTCTATTCCTCGACGACTCACAATAAACCCAAGTAATTTTCCAGCAGGAACCCCAAATGCACACTTCGCGGGATTCAGTTTCAGGTTGTATCTCCGCAACCTGTTGAAAAATTTCCTCAAATCTTCCATGTGATCAGTGGCATTCTTGGACTTGATGATAACATCATCTACGTACACCTCGATCCCCTTGTGTATCATATCATGGAAACTGGTAGATGGCCCTAGGTAGCCCCTGCATTCTTTAGACCGAATGGCATCATTTTGTAACAATACATTCCCCACGGCGTAATGAAAGCCGTTTTCTCAGCATCTTCCTCATCCATCCAGATCTGGTGGTAACCGGCGAAACAATCCATGAATGGCTGCAGCTCATGCTTGGCGCAATTGTCAATCAGGATGTGTATATTTGGCAAAGGGAAGTCGTCTTTCGGACTGGCCCGGTTGAGATCCTGGTAGTCGACACAGACTTGGACCTTCCCGTCCTTCTTTGGTACAGGCACGATGTTGACTAACCATGTCGGGTATTCTACCACCCTGAGGACCTTGGCTTTGACCTGCTTAGTGACCTTTTCCTTAATTTTCAGACTCATATCAGGCTTGAATTTTCTGAGCTTTTGCTTTACCGGCGGACATGTTGGATCGCTGGGCAGTTTGTGGGCCACAATAGACGTACTCAAACCACTCATGTCGTCGTACGACTAGGCAAATATGTCCTCATATTCCCTTAGAAATTCTGGGTATTCCTTCTTTTCTGATGGTGATAAGTGGACGCTGATTCGCATTTCTTTGACGTTCTCGGCATCTCCCAGGTTAACAATCTCAGTCTCGTCTAGGTTGGACTTAGGTCTATTCTCAAAGTTCTCCACCTCTTTGACAATTTCATCTGGTATGTCATCTTCCTCTGAATAAATGTCCGTTTGTTGCGTTGTCTCATTGCATGTCACAATCATTGGTTCATCAAGATAAGTAATAGTAATGCTGTATAAATGAAGTAAATGAGAGAAAAATAGTAATAAGTGTCGGTTCATAAGAAAAGTCAAAATGCTTTTGATGAATTTCATAATTGTTTTGAACATTGAAGATCTTATTGCGAAAATGAAAAAAAATGCGAAAAGAAAATCATCTAGTAGTAAAAAAACAGTGCATGATGCTTGTTTAGCCTTGCTACCCCGAGGCTCGCCGGGCTCTGGTTGTTCTGATAGATCAGTTATTGAGACGTGCTCCTCTGCTTACGGCCTGTATGGAAGGGCCTTCCTCCCCCTCCTCCTCAAGGATAACACAACAATCTATGTCATTATCTTCTAAATACAAGCTTTTCATGGCCGCGAGCGCCTCTTCTTCGTCTGTCCCATAAACGACGTCAGCTTGTTTGAAAGTCTGTTCTAAGTGTGGTATCGGTTGCTCCAGCGGATAGTAAGGACCACGCCATGGTGCCATGTTTCTTGAGTTTTATAGGCTTAGCGATTCCTTGGAGGTTCTTGCCAAGCCCTTGCCAGGTTCGTATCCACTCCAGTTCAATATACTCTCGATCTTGTTGTCCTACCATTTGTCTTTATCAACAGCATTGACTCGCTCGATGTGGTGGTAGGTTTCCCCACCTAACTTTCTTCTTCCCCCTATTGCCAGAATGGTCTGACGACTGTATATGGGGTTGCTGCCATCACCGCGAATGATTACTTCTTGGTGATTCCATTCAAATTTCACGGCCTGATGCAGTGTTGAAGACACAGGCCCCGTAGAATGAATCCAAGGGCGTCCTAGCAGCAGGTTGTAAGATGCAGGCACATCTATCACTTGGAACTCAACATCGAACCAAGTTGGTCCTATCTGAAGACACAGGCTGATTTCATCGATGGTGGCCCTCTGGGATCCATCAAAAGCTTTTACGTTGATTGCTCCTTCTTTTATCTCGTGCAAACCTTTGCTCAACTTCTTGAGCATTACCAGAGGACATATGTTAAGGCTGGAACCCCCGTCGACCAGTATCCTGGTGATGAAATGGTCCTTACATTGTACCGTGATATGCAGGGCTCTGTTGTGACCCAACCCTTCAGGTGGCAGCTCGTCCTCATAGAAAGTGATTTTGTGGCTTTCTAGCACTTGTCCTACCATATTGGCNTTACTCAGCAAGTATGCCTCACTTAGTACCTTCAACAGAGCATTTTTGTGTGTCTTGGAGTTCTGCAACAAACAGAGGATAGATATCTGTGCTGGTGTTTTGTTCAGCTAGTCAATGACTGAATATTCCTTGGCCTGTATCTTTCTCCAAAGGTCGTCTGGACCTGTCTCGATGATGGGTGGCCGGTTGGAGGCCTGCTTGCTGGACTCAACTAGGTATTCAGGGGTATAGACTCTTCCCGTCCTTGTCATTCCCTGTGCTGCAATAGTCTCTTCGAACCTGACCATGCCTTTTCTCCTAGCCTCAGCTGTGTAATCCTAGGGTATAGCTTTTGTGGGTAATGAGGGCACAATGGACATCGCCACTGGGATTGGTGCGGCCACCTTTACTTCGAATGGGACATGTTCTTGGGATGGCAAAACGGCAACTTCAAATGGTGCTGGTGCCTTTGCTGATGGAGCTGCTTCGAACTCAAGAGGGATAGACACGTCTACGTCGGTGTCAGATGGTTGGATCTGGACCCTGATAGGGTTAAGAGTCACTGCTGGCTTCTTTGGATCATCGCCTTCTGTGATCAACCCGACGGATCCCTCGGGATCCCAATCATCTTCCACCTTAATCATGTGAATACCCCCGCTTTTATGGTCTGGCAGAGGGTCATTGCGGACATTCGGGGCGGGTTCCTTTACCACAATAACCTTATTATCGATCAACGACTGGATCTTGTCTTTCAAGGAGCGGCATTCGTTGATGGTGTGTCCCTTCATGCCGGAATGGTATGCACAGGACTTGTTTGGGTTGACCCACTGAGAAGGATTCTCTGGGGTTGAAGCAGGGATGGGGGTGACATAACCGGTGGCTTTGAGTCTCTCATATAGTTGGTCAATGGGTTCAGCAATGGCTGTATATTGTTTGGGAGCCATGCGGTCAAAATTTGGTCGTGGTCTAGGGAAGTTTTGACGAGGAGGAGGTGACTGATAGTGTGATGGTTGAGTATTGTAAGTTTGGTAGACACGTGCGGGTTGGGAATATCTGGGTGAAGTAGGTTGATATATGGGAGGTGGAGATGGTTGATAGGCGGGTGGTGAGGGTGTTTGGTAGTTCGGAGTAGGCTGATATGTGAGTGGAGGTGTCGGGTAGGTTTGGTAGTTGATAGGAGATTTGGTTCTTTGTGCAACCATTACAGCTCCTACGTCTCTCTTTTTGGACACACCACCGGACTGCAAGGCCTTATTTGTAGCCTGCAAGGCCTCGAAGTTCGTGACCATACCGCTCTTAATGCCTTCTTTGATTCGTTCCCCCAGATTGATGATATCAGAAAATTTGTGGCTTTCGATCATCATTAGTCGCTCATAGTATTGCGGATCTTGGGCCCGGACAAAGAATTTGTTCATTTGTTCCTCCTCTAAGGCAGGTCTGACCTTAGCGGCTTCCAACCTCCAGCGAGTAGCATACTCGCGAAACGTTTCTATAGGTTTCTTCTTCAGATTTTGAATGTAGAACGCATCCGGCGCATTTTCTGTGTTAAATCTGAACCTGTCCATGAAATCAGAGGCCACACCTACCCAACTTGACCATTTCTTAGGACCTGGCTGATGTACCAGGATAGTGCATCTCCTTTTAGACTCCTCATGAACAGCTTCATGCGGATTCTCTCGTCCTTTCCTACCCCAACCAACTTGTCACAATACGTCCTCAAATGGACCCTGGGATCACCTGTACCGTCAAACATCTCAAACTTTGGAGGTTTGTACCCCTCGGGCAGTTCGACATCGGGCTGTATGCAGAGATCTTCATAATTCAACCGTTCAATTCCCTTGTTTCCTTCAACACCCTGGATACGACTAGTCAATTTCTTAAGTTCTTCAGCCAAGTTCTTGATAAGCAAATCTTTATCATTAGACTCGGGTGTGCCTGAGATGGGTTGGGTGGAGAGTGGCATGGTCTCCACGTAGATAGGGGTGTTATGGTGGGTGTGGAAGTGGTCATTTGTGGAGTTTTGGAGTTCTGGGAGAAGCAATGGGGTGTTGTTTGGGGTGTGGCAAGTGTTGCATTGTGTCTTTGGCGGAATGACATGGGGAGCGGGATGATTTTGTTAC
>NW_017676145.1:36265-51161 GCF_001879085.1 Nicotiana attenuata | reverse complement strand
CGCTCGGTCTCCCAAGTAGCCTCCTCCACGGGCCGACCTCTCCACTACACTTTCAGTGAAGCTATATCCTTTGATCTCAACTTTCGGATCTGACCGCTCCAAAATAGCCACTGGCTCCACATCATAAGTCAAATCACCGTCTAACAGAACCGTGCTGAAATCCAAAACATGAGACAGATCGCCAATATACTTCCGGAGCATAGAAACATGAAATACCGGATGCACACTCGACAAGCTAGGTGGCAAAGCAAGCTAATAAGCCACCTTCCCAATCCTTTGAAGCACCGGTCGTAAAAGGACCCAAGTGTAACCGACGGACTCTAAGTTTATCCTTCTTCCCAAATCTCATAACACCCGTTTATGGGGTGAAACCTTCGAATAGAACNACTAGAATAGTCAACAGCCGCTACCGTGTCCTGAGATACCTGGATCTGCACACAAGGTGCAGGGGTTAACGTGAGTACACCAACTCAGTAATTAACAAGTCCAAACTATGGACTGACAGGTAGTGACGAACTAAACCTCAGCAATTATAACACATTTAAATTGTACAGGAAAGTAAGCATGCTGGAAATTTAATATTCTAACTTGACAGTAAAGAAAAGTGCTAATCCGAACAATGTGAAGTATAAAGCTCAGTAAAACTCTACATTTCGATGCTAGAAATGTATGAAAATGCACCGTGTGCTTCCACTCTCAAGTGCACAACCACTCGGTACTGCATATGGATCTGGCCCAGGAAAATCCATCCCAGAACATATACAACGCTGACTGCAAGTAATCCAGTACCGAGGAACAAGGGTAATCCAACCCTGAGGAGAAATCCATCTCCAGGTATATATGTATACGCACTCAACCACTCGATACCACATATGGCCATCCGGCCTAGGGAAATCCATCCTAGAGCATACTCAACAATGACTAGACGTCACTCGGTACCGAAGAAAAAGAGAAATCCATCCCGGCGGAGAAATCCATCTCCATATGTCAATACTTAGGACAAATCCATGTCTAGAAAAATCAATCCTCAATAATATCATTCGCGCTCACTGAGGGTGTGTAGACTCCGGAGGGGCTCCTTTCAGCCCAAGCGCTATAACAAGCCATCGTAGGCATAATCAATAATTTGTTGCGGCGTGCAGCCCGATCCCATACGGTCACTCATAATCAGGCTCTCGGCCTCACTCAGTCAATGCTCTCTAGTCTCACACACACGGGCTCACAACGCCAATAAACCAGCCCGAAACAATGATATGATGTGCCAAATAACACTAACCGAGACTGAGGCATGATATGATATGCATGAATAAGACTGAGTACAGAATATCAATGAAGCTAATGATATGACAGCAAGAAACGACCTCTCGGATCTCAACAATATCGGTGTGAAGCTTTAACAAGGTAATTAGCATGATTTATATCTCATTAACTTAGCCACATAAGCACTACACAGGTATCAGCAAGAAAGAGTCACTACGCGGTACCATGGAATGATCCAGGCCGCAATTCTCATGGTGCACGCCCACATGCCCGTCACTTGGCATTTGTGTCACCTCAATATTTAATCACATAACACATAGATCGGGGTTTCGAACCCTCAGAACCAAGTTTGGAAGCGTTACTTACCTCAAACTAAGCTAAAGCTCTAACCCGTGATGCCCTTGCCTCTCGATCGGGCCTCCAAATGCTCTGAATCTAACCAAAATCAGTATATTATCATCAATACACGCTAAAGGAATGAAACCCACACGAAAATTATCAAATTAGACCAAAAATCCCGAATTTGGCTCCAACCCGGCCCCCGGGCCCACGTCTCGGAATCCGATGAAAATTACAAAACTAGAAACTCCTTTCACTCTCGAGTCTATACATACCAAAATCATCAAAATCGGACCTCAAATGGCCCCTCAAATCCCCAATTAAAGCTCTCCAAAACTCAAGCCCTAACCTTCAACTTCACCCCAAATTCTCCACTAATTTCATGATTCGGTAGTGGAAAAATCATCACAACACAAAATACAAAGCCCAAGTAGCTTACCTCACTGAAAACACTTGATTCCCTCTTGAAATCACATCTTGGAGCTCCAAAATCTTCCAAAAATGGTGGAAGATGGACTGAAATTCACGAAGGAGAACTTATATACTTTTCTGCCCAGCACTTCCGCTTCTGCGGCCCATAAGTCGCTTCCACGACGCCGCTTCCGCGGTCAAACCAACCGCATCTGCGGTTTTCACTTATTCTCCCTTAACCGTATCTCGTCCTCATACCCGCACCTATGGCTCCTGGCCTTCTCACCTATGGCCGCATCTGCGGCTGCTCCATCGCTTCTGCGGACCTCGCACCTGCGGTCCCCACTCCACAGGTGCAGTTATGACAACTGAAGGAAATTCTTCAGCACTTCCTCAAATCCCATCCTTGATCCGTCAACCTCCCGAAATCAACCGAGGTCCTCGGGACCTCAACCAAACATACAAACAAGTTACATATCACCATTCAAACTTATTCCAACATTCGAAGCACTCAAAACAACATCAAAATACCAAATCACCCTCGGATTCAAGCCTAAGGATTTTCAAACTTCCGAATTTCGCAAACGATGCCAAAACCTATCAAACCTCATCCGAATGACCTGAAATTTTGCACACACGTCACAAATGACACAACGGACCTACTTTGATTTCTGGAATTCCATTCCGACCCCGATATCAAGATTTCCAATGCCGACCAGAAAACTCCAAATTTCCAATTTTGCCAATTTTGCCAATTCAAGCCTAAATCTACCACGGACCTCCGAATTACATTCCGAACACGCTCCTAAGTCCAAAATCACCTAACGAAGCTATCCAAACCATCAGAATTCGCATCCAAGACTTTCTACACATAAGTCAACATCCGTTTGACTTTTCCAACTTAAGCTTCCGAATAAGAGACAAAGTGTCTCATTCCACTCCAAGACCACTCCGAACACAACACAACCAACACGATACGATGAAATATAGTTGAACAACACATAAAAAAGCAGAAATGGGGAAAACGGGGTTGTAACTCATAAAACGACCGGCCGGGTCGTTACATCCTCCCCCTATTAAACAAACGTTCATCCTCGAACGAGTCAAGAAACATACCCGAAGCCTCAAACAGGTGAGGATATCTACTCTGCATCTCTCGCTCGGTCTCCCAAGTAGCCTCCTCCACGGGCCGACCTCTCCACTACACTTTCAGTGAAGCTATATCCTTTGATCTCAACTTTCGGATCTGCCGCTCCAAAATAGCCACTGGCTCCACATCATAAGTCAAATCACCGTCTAACAGAACCGTGCTGAAATCCAAAACATGAGACAGATCGCCAATATACTTCCGGAGCATAGAAACATGAAATACCGGATGCACACTCGACAAGCTAGGTGGCAAAGCAAGCTCATAAGCCACCTTCCCAATCCTTTGAAGCACCTCAAAAGGCCCAATGAACCGAGGACTCAATTTATCCTTCTTCCCAAATCTCATAACACCCTTTATGGGTGAAACCTTCAATAGAACCTTCTCCCCAACCATGTAAGACACATTACGAACCTTCCTGTCAGCATAACTCTTTTGTCTTGACTGTGATGTACGAAGCCGCTCCTGAATCACTTTCACCTTGTCCAAAGCATCCTGTACCAAGTCTGTACCCAAAAGCCTAGCCTCGCCAGGCTCGAACCAACCTACTAGAGATCTACATTGTCTCCCATATAAAGCCTCATATGGAGCCATCTAAATACTCGACTGATAAATGTTGTTATATGCAAACTCCGCGAGCGGTAGAAACTGGTCCCCATGAACCCCCAAAATCAATGACAAAAGCGCGCAACATATCCTCCAATATCTGAATAGTACGCTCGGATTGCCCGTCCGTCTGAGGGTGAAAAGTTGTGCTCAACTCAACCTGAGTACCCAACTCTCACTGCACGGCCCTCCAAAATTGTGATTTAAATTGAGTACCTCTATCTGAAATGATGGAAACTGGGACACCATGCAGGCGAACAATCTCTCGGATATAAATCTCAGCTAACTGCTCTGAAGAATAGGTAGTACACACAAGAATGAAGTGCGCGGACTTGGTCAGCCGATCCACAATCACCCAAATAGCATCGAACTTCCTTAAAGTCCGTAGAAGTCCAACTACGAAATCCATGGTGATCCGCTCCCACTTCCACTCTGGAACATCTATCTGCTGAAGCAAGCCACCCGGTCTCTGATGCTCATATTTTACCTGTTGACAATTGAGACACCGAGATACAAATCCCACTTTATCTTTCTTCATTCTTCTCCACCAGTAGTGATGTCTCAAATCCTGGTACATCTTCGCGGCACCCGGATGGATGGAATACCGCGAGCTATGGGCCTCCTCCAGAATCAACTCCCGAAGCCCATCTACATTGGGCACACATATTCGGCCCTGCATCCTCAATACCCCATCATCACCAATAGTCACATCTCTGTCATCGTCGTGCTGAACTCTGTCCTTGAGGACAAGCAAATGAGGATCATCATATTGGCGCTGTCTGATGCGATCAAACAAGGAAGACCGAGAAACCACACAAGCTAAGACCTGACTGGGCTCTGAAATATCCAACCTCACAAACCGATTGGCCAAGGCCTGAACATCAACTGCAAGAGGTCTCTCCCCAATTGGAATATACGCTAAACTGCCCATACACACCGACTTCCTACTCAAGGCATCCGCCACTACATTGGCCTTCCCCGGATGGTACAAGATAGTAATATCATAGTCCTTTAGCAGCTCCAACCATCTCCGCTGCCTCAAATTGAGATCCTTCTGTTTGAACAAGTGCTGGAGGCTACGATGATCAGTGAACACCTCACAAGACACACCATAGAGATAATGCCTCCAAATCTTCAACGCGTGAACAATGACAGCCAACTCCAAATCCTGAACAGGGTAGTTCTTCTCATGGGGCTTCAACTGCCGAGAAGCATAAGTAATCACTCTACCCTCCTGCATCAACACACACCCAATACCAACTCTAGAAGCATCACAATATACCGTATATGAACCTGAAGCTGATGGAAAAACTAATACTAGAGCTGTGGTCAAGGCAGTCTTGAGCTTCTGAAAGCTCACATCACACTCATCCGACCACCTGAAAGGAGCACCTTTTTTAGTTAATTTGGTCAAGGGTGATGCATGTTGATACCCAATTTTTTCCTGCATATTTTCACATATACAAAATACTTTCAAAATAACATATATATGCATATATAAGCATGCCTAAGGATTTTAGTATTTTTTCCCAACTTTTTAAATATTTTTAAAATCAATTTATTGTCCATTTTAGCAGTACAAAATCAGTAATTATTCCCAAAATCCTCAATTTTGGTGAATAATTTATTTTATTCTCATGTTTATACAAAATATAGTTAAGGTAATATTTTATACATTTTTTACAAATTTATTTGGTATTCTAAAAGCTAAATTGCATATAATTGCAATTCTAGCCTATTTTAAGTTTAATAGCATTTTAATTATAAATATTGGTTCCAGTATTTTTAAATTAATATTTATGTGTTATTAACTGACTCAGTACTTTTAATTTGCTTTTAAAATCATTTTTACTATTTTTATAAAAAAAAAAGGGGGGGGGGCATCGACAGCATGGCGACTCTGCTGGGGATTTCTTTAAGGCTTTTACCATCTCATGCTATTTGTGACTTTATGTTTCTTTACATGTCTTTACTTGTTTAAATGCCTTAAGTATTTATTCTTTCTTCTACTACGAAACTAACTCGGCCCTTTGTTTCTTTTCTTAATGCTTTCCTTTATCGCTTTCCTTTAATACTGTTGTAAATTATGAGAAACTGTTGTAATTATTACTCTATGAACGTGCAAATACATGAAAAATTGTTTAATTATTGTAACTGCATATTCAACATCATATTCCACTCGTGCCAAACAACTACCATAGCAACGCTTATAATGAGTGGTTGCGCCCTTCCGATAGTATCACCCCCTAAATCCGGCAAAGATATATTTGCGGTAAAACCAGTCGATCAACGGTGTAGTCGACGGTTCCGTGCCTTTCCCTCTTGAGTTGTCCGCTCAAGGGTACCAATCTAATACTCCATAGAAACCCTACTCTGTTTAATTGTGCATGCATCATTGTCAAACCTAGCCGAGTCAGTTATGTTGTCCGCATAATGACTCTTTAAGATAGCCTTGTCCAAAGTCCACTAGATTTCCTTGAAACCCAAACGGACACTACCACGTTCTGTGCATTCATTTGGAGAACTAAATGCTTCTTATGCTAATTGTTGATATTAAATAGTCGAGTCTGGTGGGGGTAAGGGTCTAACACTTTGTCTTGCAGAAATGAGGCACGAGGTCCCCAGATTCGGCATGGTCACCAACATTCACCCCAGATTGTTAAGATGGTGGGAAGATCTTCATTCCAATGATCAAGCTCTTGTCCGAAAATATCTAGAAACCTACCTTCTCTCCTAGAAGTTCAACCCGACAACAAAATCATAGAAGCTACCACTCTATTCTGGGACTGTGATAGATCGGTATTCCGCTTCGGAGACATTGAGATGACACCTTTGCTTGAGGAGATAGGAGGACTGGCTGGAATACCGTGGGAAACTCCGGGTTTGTTGATGCCGGAAATCGCAAAGGTAGAGGTTTTCTCAAAATAATGGGTCTAAAGAAGAATCCTGACTTGACATGTTTGAAGGAGTCATACATTCCCTTTGACTATCTGTACGAAAGGTACGGTCACACCAAATCTTACCGTACTTATCCTGACGAGTTCGCCCTATCATTGGGGCATATCCATCGAAGGGTCTTTGTCTTCATGTTCTGTTTCTTGGGGATAATAGGGTTCCCAATGAAGAAAGCAAGAATCCATACCAGGCTAGCTATGGTCACCAAAACTCTAATGGAAGGAATTGACGGACAAATTCAGTCTCGTGCCAATGATCATTGCAGAAATATACCGAGCCCTAGAAAGGTGTCAACAGGGAGCCAAGAATTTCGAGGGTTGTAATCTGCTACTTCAACTATGGCTCATGGAACACCTCCAAAAAAGGTGAATACCGATAGGAAATCAATCGTAGAGACTGGGACGATCATATCGCCTTTCATCACCCGAAGCGAATGAATTATATACCCAACATGTTCGCCCAACCGAAGAATGCTAGAGAATGGGTCGAACTCTTCGATAATCTGACTGAGGACTGAGTGCAATGGATGTTCGAGTGGTTCCCTACTGAAGAATTCATCGTCCAATCCAGGGATGCGCCATTTCTGATATTGATCGGTTTGAAGGGGACCTACCCTTATGTCCCTCTTCGAGGTATGAGACAGGCTGGTAGGAAGCAGGTTATACCAAGGGTCGACAAGATGAGTCACTTCCGGGCTGACTTCCACAACGACGATAGTCCGCACAGGTGCAAGGCTCAGCATATGTGGCACTGCAAAATTGTCTTGGGAAAAGACACCATCGAACCGGATCGCTACCATGCTGGTTGTACCTGATAACTGTGATTTTAACACGTTTTATGCCCATACTTGCCTATGCTTTATGTATGAATTGTCATAAAATAGACCCAGAATGCTTACAAAGTGCGCTTGATTGCAGGTTTGAGCGACAAGATGACAAAAGTCCAAAATCGGCTCGAAACGGAGTGAAACCTGCTCAAGTGTCAAAAATCATTGAATTGGGGACAAGAGGACCTAGCGCGGACCACACTGTTTTGCTGCGCGGCCGCGCTAGTAGATTCAGAGAGTATACATTTCAAGGGTAACCATGCGCGGTCCGCACTCCTTTCTACGCGGTCAGCGCTTGTGTCCACGCGGTCGTGCTTTATTGTTGCGCGGTCCGTGCCCATTAGCCTGCGCGGCCGCGCTACCTTCTTGCGCGGTCCGCGTCCCCAGCTTCAGACGTGAGTGATCGAAGACCAAGACCCCTACGCGGCCGCGCTGCATTTTTGTGCGATCCGCGCCAGCCCCGCAGGGGTATTTTTGTCCAGTTTTTCTAGCCTAGTGTAAATAGAATATTTTATTATTTTTAGGTCAAGAATTAGATATCAGATAGCAGCAGCACTCGTGAGACTCAAGTTTTAGCCTATTTTGGGCATTTTCATCTTGTTTTACCGTGGATTCTTGTAGATTAACATTCTAGTTAATTAATATGTTAATTTTATCTACTACTTCTTCAATTTCTGTTGCTATTATGTCTAGCTAAACCCATTAGCTAGGGTTGTGGCTCAACCCTAGTGTGGGTAATTAATGGGTGTGATTGTTTAATGCTTGAATGATGTTGGGTGTTTGCTATTTGGGTTAATTTTATGATATAACTAGGATTTGGTGGTTGCAAACACTAAGTCTAGCTTAGTGGGTCTTGACTCTTCTTGAGAAAGAGTGTCTATGACTCCAAAATTAACCCAACAAGGAATTGGGATGGACCCATGAGAATGGTAGTCCCAATTAACGGGTTAAACCTCGAGAGAGTAATTACCCAACTTGAACCCTAAGTTGCTTGGGCTTGTTGGCCTACCCAATTGGTCTCGAGAGAGTCAATTGGGAAAAATCACTCTTTCTACCGAGAGGTGTGAGAGTGAGTGCAATCGTGCAACGGTTATAGCATAAGCCCCATAATCATCATTCTTGTATTAGGAATCTCTACCCGTTAGTTGACCACCTAGGTAAATGCCACGACCCTAGTGTCTTTCTCTATCTTGCATACAACCTAGAATTAATATCTTAGCATAATTTAGTTATAATTAGTTTAAATTGTAGTTAAATTGTAGTTGATAATCATAAAAACCCAAAAATGATAGAAGATAAATTAGAAGCAAACACGCATTTCTAGACTAAGCAAATATCCAACTCCCTTTCTAGCTCCCTGTGGAAATTGACCCCGATACCACTATTGGATAAAAGTATTAGCGCCCTCTCTTCCTAAGGTTGAGTCTGCTGCGATCAGTACCCCACATTATTCAGGCTGGCTGGAGGACAATCACAACGGTTTGGGTCAACCTGGGTTTGTTCGAGGTCACTGAATCATCGATGAAAGGGCTGAAGCACAAGTAAAGTACAACCAACTGCGCAAGAGGATGCGGGAATGTGAAAATGAGCATCGTGAAATACAAGAAGCCAATCAAAAATTAATTGAAGAATGGAAGGATATCGCTGTCAGCGCCAACAAACGACTGATCTGCTTGGAGCGGGGTATAGTGGAACTGGAGAAGAAGTTTCTGAAGAGGGTCGAAGACTGTTGAGTTGCTGAAGGGAATGAAGGAGTACATCTGGCCAGAGCTTACCTGCTGCTAGGATTGCGCGATCTGGGAGAGCTGTTCGAGGGAGCTAACACTGCCGAGTCTGGGGAAGGTCCTTCTGGGACCAAATAGATAGGAGCTTTTCCTTTTTGCTTTGAGAAATGTAATAAGGCCTAGGGCCACTAGTGACATTTTTATTTCCTGTTATTCAGTGTCGTTTTGGGATTCGTCTACCTTTTATCAATAAAGTGAGGCATTTTTCATTCCAAGTTCTCCAAATTTACTTGTCGCTAGGCCTACCTCGGGCACAACGAGGTCCCCAAAATTAGGACACGCTTTATATCTCCTACACTACGTGTTTAAATATCACAACATTTTTCCTTATGATCCTTACTAACTTATCACCTTTTGTTTTTACTTTTGTTTATTCCCCTCCCCAAAAGGTTAGTTCGTGAACTCTGGCAACATCAGCATATTTTACAAGATCCAGGGGCCCTCCACCTACTCCTCCTCCCAGTCCCGTCAGGCACAAAGGCAAAAGAAGAGTGGAAGATTCAAACAACTCAGCTGAACGAGTAGAGGTCACTCGTAGTGCCATGGTCCCCAAGGAAAATGCCTCTCAGATAGAACAAAAACTACTGAAATTCCAAGAAGAGCTTGATCAAGTCCGGAATTTGGCAAGTCTGTCATTTTCCCTTACCGCTCCAGAAGTTACTCAGAATCCCATACCTCCACAAAACGTCCCAAACCATCCCGCTCCTCACCACCACTGCAATACTTGCCACACTCCCAACAACACTCCGATGCTCATCCCGGAACCATTGAACTCCACAAATGACCACTGCCACAACCAACACAACACCCCCATCTATGTGGAGACTGTGCCGCACTCTACTCAACCTATCTCAAGCACACCCGAGTTCGATGACAAAGACTCGCTCATCAGAAATTTGGCCGAAGAGATTAAGAAGTTAACCACCAGGATCCAAGGCGTTGAAGGAAGTAAGGGAATTGAGGGGCTAAATTATGAAGATTTATGCATACAGCCCGATGTCGAACTGCCCGAGGGGTACAAACCTCCCAAGTTCGAAATGTTTGATGCTACAGGAGATCCCAGGGTTCACTTGAGAACATACTGCGACAAGCTGGTCGGAGTAGGAAAAGATGAGAAGATCCGCATGAAGCTTTTCATGAGGAGCCTGAAAGGAGATGCTCTGTCTTCGTACATTAGCCAAGACCCAAAGAAGTGGTCAAACTGGGTATGTATGGCATCCGACTTTATGGACAGGTTCAGGTTCAACATGGAAAATGCACCGGATGTGTTTTACATTCAGAATTTAAAGAAGAAACCCACAGAAACGTTCCGCGAGTATGCCACTCGTTGGAGATCAGAGGCTGTTAAGGTTTGACCTGCTTTAGGGGAAGAACAGATGAACAAGTTTTTCGTCCGGGCTTAGGATCCGCAATACTATGAAAGACTGATGTTGATCGAAAACCATAAATTTTCTGACATCATCAAGCTAGGAGAAAGAATCGAGGATGGTATCAAGAGTGGAATGGTTACAAACTTTGAAGCTTTGCAAGCCACCAACAAGGCTCTACAGTCTGGTGGTACGTCCAAGAAAAGGGACGTAGGTGCCGTAATGGTTGCACAGAGAACCAAATCACCTGTCAAATACCAAACTTACCCAATACCTCTACTTACATATCAGCCCACTCCAAATTTCCAAACACCCGCACCCTCCTACCATACACCACCGCCTACCCATCAATCGCCTCCACCTCCTACATACCAACCTGTTTCACCCTGATATTTCCAGCCCGCACACGCCTACCAAGCTTACAACACTCAACAATCCCACTATCAATCACCTCCCCCTCGCCAAAACTTTCCTAGACCCCGACCAAATTTCGACCGCAGACCTCCCAAACAGTATACCGCCATTGCCGAACCAATCGGCCAGCTGTATGAAAGAATCAAAGCTGCTGGTTATGTCACCCCTATCCCTACCATAACCCCTGAAAACCCTTCCTAATGGGTCAACCGAAATAAAACCTGTGCATACCATTCTGGCATGAAGGGGCATACTATTGATGAATGCCGCTCCCTGAAGGACAAGATCCAGGCTTTGATTGACAACAAGATCATCGTGGCAAAGGAGCCTGCTCCGAATGTCCGCAACAACCCTCTACCAGACCACAAGGGTGGAGGTGTTCATATGATTAAAATAGAGGACGATTGGGATCCCAAAGGATCAATCGGTTTGATCACAGAAGGTGACGATCCAAAGAAACCAACAGTCACTCTTAATCCGATTGTAGTCCAAATTCAGCCTTCTGAAGATGCCGAGGTGAACATGTCCATACCACTTGAGTTTGAAACACCAGCCTCTGCAAAGACGCCAACACCAATTGAGGTCGAGTTTGGGTCCCCAAAGGCGCCTGAGCCATTTGAAGTTGTTGTATTACCTTCCAAAGCAAGGGTGCCTATTCCAGTAGCAATGAAAGTCGTAACACCATTCCACACCAAAGCCATACCATGGGACTACACAGTCGAGGGAAGAAGGAAGGGGAAAGCCAAGTTCGGGGAAACGGTTGCGGCACAGGGTATGACAAGAACCGGCAGGGGTTTATATTCCGGAACACTTGGCTGAGTCAAGTAAGCAGACCTCTAGGAGACAAGCCATCACTGAAATCGGGCCTGATGATCTCTGGAGAAAGATACAAGCGAAGGAATACTCAGTCATTGATCAGTTGAACAAAACACCGGCGCAGATTTCTACCCTGGCTTTGCTACAGAGTTCCGATGCACACAAGAATGCCTTGTTAAGAGTGATGAGTGAGGCATATGTACCAACATATCATTGGAAGAGAAATGAAAAACATGGTGGGTCAGGTATTGGAAATTCACAAAATCACTTTTCATGAAGATGAGCTACCACCAGAAGGGTTGAGTCACAACAAGGCATTGCACATCACCATGCAGTGCGAAGATTATTTTATCACCAGAATCCTGATTGATGGAGGGTCCAGCCTCAACATTTGTCCATTAGTAACACTCAGAACATTGGGAAAAGGGCTGCATGAAATCAAGGACGGGGCCATCAACGTTAAGGCTTTCGACGGTTCTCAAAGGTCCACTATTGGGGAGATTAGCTTATGTCTGCAAATGGGGCCTACTTGGTTTGATGTTGATTTTCAAGTGATAGACGTGCCCGCATCTTACAACTTGCTTCTGGGGCGACCCTGGATTCATGCCGCTGGGGCCCTAGCGTCAACCCTACATCAGGTAGTGAAGTTTGAATGGAATCACCAAGATTATTCACGGCGACGGTAGCAATCCCATATACAGTCGCCAGACCATCCCAGCGATCGGAGGTAGAAGGAAGATAGGGGGGAGACTTACCACCACATCGAACGAGTCAACGCCGTCGATAAAGATAAGTGGTGGGATAACAAAATTGAAAGCATATTGAACTGGAGCGGGTATGAACCTGGCAAGGGACTTGGCAGGAATCTCCAAGGAATCGCTAAGCCCATCAAACTCAAGAAGCACGGCACCACCTTCGGATTGGGATATGAGCACACCTGGAAAGAATTCAAGGAATGGTCTCCACCCTGGCGCGGTCCTTACTACCCATTGGAGCAGCCGATACCCCGTTTGGAGCAAACTTTCCAACCGGCCGAAGTCATCTATGGGTCGGAAGAAGAGGAAGCATTAGCAGCAATAAGGAACTTGTTCCTAGAAGATGATGACATGGATTGTTGTGTTATTTTTTAGGAGGAGGGGTAGGAAGGCCCTTCCATAGAGGGTGTAAGCGGAGGAGCATGCCTCAACAACTGGACCGTCAGAACCACCAGAGCCCGGCATACCTCGGCTGAACAAACACCATGCACTATCTTATTTTTACTAGTTTACTTTCCTTTCGCATTTTTGTTTTGGCAAGAAAGAGCTCTGATGTTTAAAACATTTATGGAATTTATCAAAAGCAATTCGGTTTTCTTATAAATCGTACTCTTATTATTTTCTCTCATTACCTTACTTATACAGCATTACTATTACTTATCTTGATGAACCGATAACTGTGACTTGCAACGAGACAACGCAACAAACAGACATAGATTCAGAGGAAGATGATATACCGGAAGAAATTGTTAAAGAAGTTGAGAATTTTGAGAATAGACCTAAGTTCAACTGGACGAGACCGAAATCATCAACCTGGGAGATGCAGGAAACATCAAAGAAACACGAGTCAGCGTTCATTTGTCACCATCAGAGAAGGAATAATATACAGAGTTTTTAAGAGAGTACGAGGACATATTTGCCTGGTCGTACGACGACATGACTGGTCTGAGTACATCCATTGTGGCTCACAAATTGCCGACTGATCCGGCCTACCTGCCAGTAAAGCAGAAGCTCAGAAAGTTCAAGCCAGATATGAGTTTGAAAATCAAGGAAGAGGTCACTAAGCAGGTCAAATCTAAGGTGCTCAAGGTAGTAGAATATCCGACATGGTTAGCCAACATTGTGCCAGTACCGAAGAAGGATGGGAAGGTCAGAGTCTGTGTCGACTACCGGGATCTCAACCGGGCCAGCCCAAAAGACGACTTCCCCTTGCCGAATATACACATCTTGATTGACAACTGCGCCAAGCATGAGCTGCAGTCATTTGTTGATTGTTTTGCTGGGTACCATCAGATATGGATGGATGAAGAAGATGCTGAGAAAACAGCTTTCATTACGCCATGGGGGATGTATTGCTACAAGATGATGCCGTTTGGGTTAAAGAATGCAGAGGCCACCTACATAAGGGCCATGACCACCATTTTCCACGACATGATACACAAGGAGATCGAAGTGTATATAGACGACGTCATCATTAAGTCCAAGAAAGCCGCTGACCACATGGAAGATTTGAGGAAGTTTTTCAACAGATTGCGAAGGTACAACCTAAAATTGAACCCCGCAAAATGTGCATTCGGGGTTCCAGCTGGAAAATTGCTTGGGTTCATTGTGAGTCGCCGAGGGATAGAATTGGATCCATCAAAGGTCAAAGCTATTCAAGAATTGCCACCGCCGAAGAATAAGAAAGAAGTAATGAGCTTCTTGGGGAGACTTAACTACATCAGCCGGTTCATTGCACAATCTACTGTCATCTATGAGCCAATCTTTAAAATGCTGAAGAAGGATGCCGCTACCAAATGGACCGATGACTGCTAAAAGGCCTTCGACAAAATCAAGGAGTACCCGTCAACACCACCAGTTTTGGTTCCGCCCGAACCAGGTAGACCCCTACTACTCTACCTTGCAGTATTGGATGGAGCGTTCGGTTGTGTTCTGGGGGCAGCATGATGAAATGGGGAGGAAGGAACAGGCCATCTATTATCTCAGTAAGAAGTTCACCCCATACGAGGCCCGGTATTCTTTGTTGGAACGCACATGTTGTGCTCTGACTTGGGTAGCTCAGAAGTTGAGGCACTATTTCTGTGCTTATACTACGTATCTCATCTCAAGAATGGATCCGCTGAAGTACATCTTTCAAAAGCCCATGCCTACTGGCAAGCTAGCCAAGTGGCAAATCCTGCTGAGTGAATTCGACATTGTCTACGTAACTCAGAAAG
>NW_017676145.1:16618-28914 GCF_001879085.1 Nicotiana attenuata | reverse complement strand
ATGCGGGAAATGCAAGTGGAGGTAGAGTTTAACCTCGAAAGGCAGAATAGTAGCCTTATGCAATGCGGGAAATGCAAATGGAGGTAGAGCTTAACCTCAGAAGGCAGAACAGTAGCCTTATGCAATGCGGGAAATGCAAGTGGAGGTAGAGCTTGACCTCGGAAGGCAGAATAGTAGCGTTATGCAAAAGATGAAAGTAAAATATTTCTTAGCTGATGGCTGATAGCTGGTTGCTGATTGTGATATTGTGGCCGCTGGGGATATTGTATGCGGATAGCAAAAATTTCGAGAGTCGTATTCCTGAGCAGTAGGAGTGCGTAATATATAAGCTTGTGACTTGGGTGCCTGCATCCAAAGAAAAATCGTGAGTTTTGTAAAGGGAATGGTTAGTTCGTGACCCTGCTGCCTTTGCTTGATTGGTTCGGCTCTGATTTGGTGATACTGTGGGTATCTTGGGGTAGCATTGCTAAACAAAGCAATTCCGACAATAAACACGCATGAGTTTGTTAAAGATATGACATACGTATATATTTAAGAAATAGTTTTTAGATGAACCGACGATTGTGACATGGTTCGGGACATTGCAACCTCTCCTACTGCGGAATTTTGAGGGTCCTCCTCCAAATTTTGCCCCAGTTAATGGGTTGATACTTCTAACAGCTGCTTGCGATGATCGGCCGAAGTTACTTCAGAATTTTGAGGGTCCTCTCCTCAAAATTCCGCCCCAGTTTCCAATTGCGGGGGAAATGAAGAATTTATTAAATTGTGACCGAACCCATAAGGTTGCCTACGTATCCCCTCTTAAACGGGAATCAGGTCAGACTTAGTTCAAATTACATAAGGAAATCATAAACGGTTACACATAGTATCGCTTGATTGCACCTGCATTGATTCGCTTTGGCCAAACTTCTCCCTCCATTTCTGCAAGTATGAGGGCTCCTCCTGTCAGGACCCGATGAACCATGTATGGACTCTGCCAATTGGGAGAGAACTTCCCTTTGGCTTCATTTTGATATGGAAAAATCTTCTTCAACACCAGCTGCCCTGGTGTGAATTGTCTTGGTCTAACTCTCTTGTTGAAGGCTCTGGTCATTCTGTTCTGATTAAGCTGACCATGGAAAACTGCATTCATTCTCATTCCATCTATAAGAGCCAACTGCTCGTAATGACTTTTTACCCATTCTGCATCATCGAGCTCTGCTTCCTGTATGGTCCTTAAGGAGGGAATTTCTACCTCGGCGGGAATGACTGCCTCTGTACCATAAACCAACATATAAGGAGTTGCACCAGTCGATGTGCGGACTGTGGTGCGATACCCCAATAAAGCAAATGATAGCTTCTCATGCCACTGCTTATGTTTTTCTACCATCTTCCTCAGTATCTTCTTGACATTCTTGTTGGCGGCTTCTACTGCTCCGTTCATTTGAGGCCTGTATGCTGTGAAATTCTTGTGTTTGATCTTGAAGGTTTCACACATAGCTTTCATTAAGTCACTGTTGAGGTTGGAACCATTGTCGGTAATGATTGATTCTGGAATCCCGAATCGACAAACAATACGATCACGGACGAAGTCTTCCACGATTTTCTTAGTCACTGCTCTGTAAGATGCTGCTTCAACCCATTTGGTGAAATAATCAATAGCTACCAGGATAAACTTGTGCCCGTTTGATGCGGCAGGTTCGATTGGTCAAATAACATCCATTCCCCATGAGGCGAACGGCCAGGGCAAGCTTGTTGCATTAAGCTCATTTGGAGGCACTTTTATCATGTCTGCATGGATCTGACAGTGGTGGCACTTTCGAACATACTGGATGCAGTCCGTCTCTGTAGTCATCCAAAAATAACCTGCTCGGAGTATCTTCTTGGCTAAGACGAAACTGTTCATATGTGGACCGCTGGTCCTGGCATGAATTTCTTCTAGCAGTTTAGATGCTTCCTTTGCATCAACATACCTTAGCAAACCCAAATCCGGAGTCCTCATATATAGTATTCCCCCGCTGTGAAAGAAGTTGTTGGACAATCTTTGAAGTGTGCGCTTCTGAGTGGCATTTGCAAGCTCTGGTTATTCTCCTTTGGCTAAATACTCCTTGATGTCGTGAAACCAAGGCTTTCCGTCTGCTTCTTCCTCGACATGAGCACAGTAAGCTGGATAACCATGAATCTTTACTGGAATAGGGTCTATGAAGTTCTTATCTGGATGCTGAATCATAGATGATTGGGTAGCCAATGCGTCGGCAAACTCATTCTGGACTCTGGGAACATGCCGGAATTCTGTCTTTGTGAACCTCTTCCTCAACTCTTGTACATGATGCAAATACGGGAGTATCTTGGAGTTCTTAGTCGCCCATTCTTCTCGGACCTGATGTATAAGCAAATCCGAATCTCCAATCACTAGCAACTCTTGGACGTTCATGTCAATGGCTATCTTGAGCCCTAAGATACAAGCTTCGTACTCGGCTATATTGTTGGGGCAGGGGAACCTGAGCTTGGCGGATACCGGATAATGCTGACCGGTTTCTGATACTAGGACTGCCCCTATGCCAACTCCTTTAAAATTTGCTGCTCCGTCGAAAAACATCCTCCAACCATCATAGGATTCTGCAATGTCTTCTCCTACAAATGATACCTCTTCATCAGGAATATATGTCTTTAGGGATTCGTATTCTCCGTCCACGGGATTGTCGGCAAGATGGTCTGCTAGTGCCTGTCCTTTGATTGCTTTCTGAGTTAAACAGACAATGTCGAATTCACTCAGTAGGATTTGTCACTTGGCTAGCTTTCCAGTAGGCATGGGCTTTTGAATGATGTACTTCAGTGGATCCATTCTTGAGATGAGGTACGTGGTGTAAGCACAGAAATAGTGCCTCAACTTCTGAGCTACCCAAGTCAAAGCACAACAGGTGCGTTCCAACAAAGAATACCGGGCCTCGTACGGGGTGAACTTCTTGCTGAGATAATAGATGGCCTACTCTTTTCTCCCCGTTTCATCATGCTGCCCTAGAACACAACCAAACGCTCCATCTAGTACCACAAGGTAGAGTAACATGGGTCTACCTGGCTCGGGCAGAACCAAAACTGGCGGTGTTGAAAAGTACTTCTTGATTCTGTCGAAGTCTTTCTGGCAGTCGTGGGTCCGTATGGTAGCGGCGTCTTTCTTCAGCATCTTAAAGATTGGCTCACAGATGACAGTAGATTGTGCTATGAACCGGCTGATGTAGATAAGTCTCCCCAAGAAACTCATTACTTCTTTCTTGTTCTTTGGAGGTGGAAATTCTTGGATAGCTTTGACCTTTGATGGATCCAATTCTATTCCTCGGCGACTCACAATGAACCCAAGCAATTTTCCAGCTGGAACCCCGAAAGCACATTTTGCGGGGTTCAATTTCAGGTTGTACCTTCTTAGTCTATTGAAGAATTTCCTTAAATCTTCCATGTGATCAGCGGCTTTCATGGACATAATGATGACGTCGTCTATATACACTTCGATCTCCTTGTGTATCATGTCATGGAAAATGGTGGTCATGGCCCTCATGTAGGTGGCTCCTGCATTGTTTAACCCAAATGGCATCATCTTGTAGCAGTACATTCCCCACGGCGTAATGAAAGCCGTTTTCTCAGCATCTTCTTCATCCATCCATATCTGGTGGTATCTAGCAAAACAATCAACGAACGACTGCAGCTCATTCTTGGCGTAGTTGTCAATCAAGATGTGTATATTCGGCAAGGGGAAGTCGTCCTTTGGACTGGCCCGGTTGAGATCTCGGTAGTCGACACAGACTCTGACCTTCCCATCTTTCTTCGGTACTAGCACAATATTGGCCAACCATGTCGGATACTCTACTACCCTGAGAACCTTAGCTTTGACCTGCTTAGTGACTTCTTCCTTGATTTTCAAACTCATGTCAAGTTTGAACTTTCTGAGCTTCTGCTTCACTAGTGGATAGGACAGATCAGTCGGCAATTTGTGAGCCACAATGGATGTGCTTAGACCAGTCATGTCGTCATATGACCAGGCAATTATGTCTTCATACTCTCTTAGAAACTCTGTATATTTTTCTTCTCTGACGGTGACAAGTGAACGCTGATTCGTATTTCTTTGATATTTCCTGCATCTCCCAGGTTGATGATTTCGGTCTCGTCCAGGTTAGACTTAGGTGTATTCTCAAAATTCTCAACTTCTTTAACAATTTCTTCCGGTATTTCATCTTCCTCTGAATCTATGTCCGTTTGTTGTGTTGTCTCGTTGCAAGTCACAGTCATCGGTTCATCAAGATAAGTAATAGTAATGCTGTATAAGTAAAGTAATGAGAGAAAATAATAAGAGTAAAATTTATAAGAAAACCGAATTGCTTTTGATAAATTCCATAAACGTTTTAAACATCGGAGCTCTTTCTTGCCAAAATAAAAATGCGAATGGAAAGTAAACTTAGTAAAAATAAAATAGTGCATGGTGCTTGTTCAGCCTTGCTACCCCGAGGAACGCCGAGCTCTGGTGGTTCTGACAGTCCAGTTGTTCAGGCATGCTCCTCCGCTTACAGCCTATATGGAAGGGCCTTCCTCCCCCACCTCCTCAAAAATAACACAGCAATCCATGTCATCATCTTCTAGGAACAAGTTCCTTATTGCTACTAGTGTTTCCTCTTCTTCTGACCCATAGATAACCTCGGCCGACTGGAAAATTTGTTCCAAGCGAGGTATTGGTTGTTCCAACGGATAGTAAGGACCGCGCCAGGGTGGCAACCATTCACTGAATTCCTTCCAGGTATACTCATATCCCAATCCGAAGGTGGTGCCGTGTTTCATGAGCTTGATGGGTTTAGCGGTTCCTTGGAGATTCTTGCCAAGTCCCTTGCCATGTTCATACCCGCTCTAGTTCAATATGCTTTCAATTTTGTTATCCCACCACTTATCTTTATCGACAGTGTTGACTCGTTCGTTGTGGTGGTAAGTTTCTCCGCCTATCCTTCTTCTTCCTCCGATTGCTAGGATGGTTTGGCGACTGTATATGGGATTGCTACCGTCGCCATGAATGATCACCTCCTGGTGATTCCACTCAAACGTCACTTCCTGATGTAGTGTTGATGCGACGACCCCTTTTCCTAATGTCCTAAGTGTTACCAACGGACAAATATTGAGACTGGACCCTCCATCGACCAAGATACTGGTGATAAAATAATCTTCGCACTGAACGGTGATGTGCAATGCCCTGTTGTGACTCAACCTTTCTGGTGGTAGGTCATATTCATGAAAAGTGATTTTGTGACTTTCCAATACCTGACCCACCATGTTTTCCATTTCTCCTCCAGTGATATTGCTTGGTACATATGCCTCACTCAACACCTTCAACAAGGCAGTCTTCTGTGCATCGGAACTCTATAGCAAAGCCAGGATAGAGATCTGAGCCAGTGTTTTGTTCAACTGATCAATGACCAAGTACTCCTTGGCTTGTATCTTTCTCCAGAGATCATCGGGCCCGGTTTCAATGATGGCTTGTCGACCAGAGGTCTGCTTATTGGACTCAGCCAAGTGTTCTGGGTATAAACCCTGTCGGTTCTCGTCATACCCTATGCCGCAATCGTTTCCCCGAACTTGGCTTTCCCCTTCCTTCTTGCCTCGGCTGTGTAGTCCCATGGTATGGCTTTTGTGTGGAATGGAGTTACGGCTGTCATTGCTACTGGAATGGGCACCCTTGCTCTGGAAGGTAATACAGCAACTTCAAATGGCTCAAGCGCCTTTGGCGACCCAAACCCAACCTCAATTGGTGTTGGCATCTTTACATAGGCCGGTGTTTCAAACTCAAGTGGTATGGACATGTTCACCTCGGCATCTTCAGAAGGCCGAATCTGGACTACAATCGGATTAAGGGTGACTGTTAGTTTCTTTGGATCGTCGCCTTCTGTGATCAAACCGATTGATCCTTTAGGATCCCAATCGTCCTCTATTTCAATCATATGAATACCTCCACCCTTGTGGTCTGGTAGAGGGTTATTGCGGACATTCGGAGCAGGCTCCTTTGCCACGATGATCTTGTTGTCAATCAAAGCCTGGATCTTATCTTTCAGGGAGCGGCATTCATCAATGGTATGCCCTTTCATGCCAGAATGTTATGCATAGGTTTTATTTGGGTTGACCTATTGGGAAGGGTTTTCATGGGTTATAGCAGGGATAGGGGTGACATAACCAGCAACTTTGAGTCTTTCATACAACTGGTCGATTGGTTCAGCAATGACGGTATACTGTTTGGGAGGTCTGCGGTCGAAATTTGGTCGGGGTCTAGGAAAGTTTTGGCGAAGGGGAGGTGATTGATAGTGGGATTGTTGAGTGTTGTAAGCTTGGTAGACGTGTGCGGGCTGGGAATCTCTGGGTGAAACAGGTTGGTATGTAGGAGGTGGAGGTGATTGATGGGTAGGCGGTGGTGTTTGGTAGGAGGGTGCGGGTGTTTGGAATTTTGGAGTGGGCTGATATGTAAGTGGAGGTATTGGGTAAGTTTGGTATTTGATAGGTGATTTGGTTCTTTGTGCAACCATTACGGCACTTACGTCCCTCTTCTTGGATGTACCACCAGACTGTAGAGCCTTGTTGGTGGCTTGCAAAGCTTCAAAGTTTGTAACCATACCACTCTTGATACCTTCCTCGATCCTTTCTCCTAGCTTGATGATGTCAGAAAATTTATGGTTTTCGATCAACATCAGTCTTTCATAGTATTGCGAATCCTAAGCCCGGACGAAAAACTTGTTCATCTGTTCTTCCCCTAAAGCAGGTCGAACCTTAGCAGCCTCTGATCTCCAACGAGTGGCGTACTCGCGGAATGTTTCGTTGGGTTTCTTTTTTAGATTCTGAATGTAAAACACATCCGGTGCATTTTCCATATTGAACCTGAATCTGTCCATGAAGTCAGACGCCATACTTACCCAATTTGACCACTTCTTTGGGTCTTGGCTAATGTACCAGGACAGAGCATCTCCTTTCAGGCTCCTCATGAAAAGCTTCATGCGGATCTTCTCATCTTTCCCTACTTTGACCAGCTTGTCGCAGTATGTCCTCAAGTGAACCTTGGGATCCCTTGTACCATCAAACATTTCGAACATGGGAGGTTTGTACCCCTCGTGCAGTTCGACATCGGGCTGTATGCGTAAATCTTCATAGTTTAGCCCCTCAATTCCTTTACTACCTTCAATGCCTTGGATCTTGGTGGTCAGCTTCTTAACTTTGTCAGCCAAATTTTTGATGTGCGAGTCTTTATTATCGTACTCGGGTGTGCTTGAGATGGGTTGAGTAGGGTACGACACAGTTTCCACATAGATAGAGGTGTTGTGTTGGTTGTGGCAGTGGTCATTTGTGGAGTTCAATGGTTTCGGGATGAGCAGCGGAATGTTGTTGGGAGTGTGGCAAGTATTGCAGTGGTGGTGAGGAGCGGGATGGTTCGGGACGTTTTTTGGAGGTATGGGATTCTGAGTAACTTCTGGGGAGGTAAGGGAGAATGACAGGCTCGCCAAATTCCGGATTTGATCAAGCTTTTCTTGGAATTTCAGTAACTTTTGTTCTATTTGAGAGGCATTTTCCTTAGGGACCATGGCACTACGAGTGACCTCTACCCGTTCAGCTGAGTTGTTTGAATCTTCCATTCTTCTTTTGCCTTTGTGCCTGACGGGACTGGGAGGAGGAGTAGGTGGAGGGCCCCTAGATCTTGTAAAATATGCAGATGTTGCCAGAGTTCACGAACTAACCTTTGGGGAGGGGAATAAACAAAAGTAAAAACAAAAGGTGATAAGTTAGTAAGGATTATAAGAAAAGATGTTGCAATATTTAAACATGTAGTGCAGGAAATATAGAGCGTGTCCTAATTTTGGGGACCTCGTTGTGCCCGAGGTAGACCTAGCGACAAGTAAATTTGGAGAACTTAGAATGCTAAATGCCTCATTTTATTGATAAGAAAATAAGACGAATCCCAAAACGACACTAAATAACATGAAATAAAAATGTTACTAGTGGCCATAGGCCTTATTGCATTTTCAAAGGAAAATAAGAACTCCTATCTATTTGGTCCCAGAAGGACCTTCCCCGGATTCGGCAGCGTTAGCTCCCTCGTACAGCTCTCCCAGCTCGCGTAGTCCTAGCAGCAAGTAGGCCCTGGCCAGGTGTCCGCCTTCATTTCCTTCAGCAACTCGGCAATCTTCGACCCTCTTCAGAAACTTCTTTTCCAGTTCCACTATGCCGCGCTCCAAACAGATCAGTCGTTTGTTGGCACTGACAGCCATATCCTTCCATTCTCCAATTAGTTTTGATTAGCTTCTTGTATTTCACGGTGCTCATTTTCACATTCCCGCATCCTCTTGCGCAGTTGGTTGTATCTTACTTGTGCTTCAACCTTTTCATCGATGATTATGTGACCTCGAACAAACCCGGGCCGACCCAAACCATTGTGTTTGTCCTCCAGCCAGCCTAAATAGTGCGGTACAACCAGCATGGTAGCGATCTAGTTCGATGGTGTCTTTTCCTAAGACAATTTTGCAATGCCACATATGCTGAGCCTGGCACCTGTATGGACTATCGTCATCCTGGAAGTCGGCTTGGAAGTGACTCATCTTGTCAACCCTTGGAATAACCTTCTTCCTACCAGCTTGTCTCATAACCCGGATAGGGACATAAGGGTAGGTTCCTCTCAAACCGATCAGTATCAGAAATAGCGCATCCCTAGATCGGATGATGAATTCTTTAGCAGGGAACCACTCGAACATCCATTGCACTCGATCCTCAGTTAGATTTTCAAAGAGTTCGACCCATTCTCTAGCATTCTCCGGTTGGGCGAACATGTTGGGCATGTAATTCATTCGCTTCGGGTGATGAAAGGCGATATGATCGTCCCAGTTTCTACGATGCATTTCCTGTCGGTACTCACCCCTTTGGAGGTGTTCCATGAGCCATAGTTGGAGTAGCAAATTACAACCCTCGAAATGTTTGGCTCCCTGTTGACATCTTTCTAGGGCTCGGTATATTTTTACAACTATCATTGGCACAAGGCTGAATGGCTGTCCATTAATTCCTTCCATCAAGGTTTTGGTGACCATGGCTAACCTGGTATGGATTCTTGTTTTCTTTATTGGAAACACTATCATCACCAACAAACAGAACATGAAGACAAAGACCCTTCGATGGATATGCCCCAATGATGTGAGGGCGAACTCATCCGGATAAGTACTGTAAGATTTGCTGTGATCGTACCTTTCATACAAATAATCAAAGGAATGTATGACTCCTTCAAACATGTCAAGTCAGGATTCTTCATCAGACCCATCATTTTCAGAAAAACCCTACCCTTGCGATTTTTCGGCATTAGCAAACCCGGAGTTTCCAACGATATCCCAGCTAGTCCTCCTATTTCCTCAAGAAAAGGTGTCATCTCAATGTCTCCAAGGCGAAATACCGACCTATCACAATCCCAAAACAGAGTTGCAACTTCTACGATTTTGTTGTTGGGTTGAATTTCCAGGAGAGAAGGTAGATTTCCTAGATATTTCCTGACAAGAGCTTGATCACTGGAATGAAGATCTCCCCACCGGTTTAGCAATTTGGGGTGGACGTTGGTGACCATGCCGAATCTGGGGACTTCGTGCCTCATTTCTGCAAGACAAAAGTGTTAGACCCTTTTCCCCCACCAGACTCGACTATTAATATCAACAATTAGCATAAGAAGCATTTAGTTCTCCAAACGAATGCACAGAACATGGTAAAGTCCGTTTGGGTTTCAAGGAAACCCAGTGGACTTGGACAAGGCTATCTTAAAGAGTCATTATGCGGACAACATAACTGACTCGTCTAAGTTTGACCGTGATGCATGCACAATTAAACAGAGTAAGGTTTCTATGTGGTATTAGACTGGTACCCTTGAGCGGACAACTCAAGAGGCAAAAGCGCGGAACCGTCGACTACACCGTTGATCGACTGGTTTTACCGCAAATATGCCTTTGCCGGATTTATGGGGTGATAATATTGGAAGGGCACAACCACTCATTATAAGCGTTGCTATGGTATTTTTTTTGGCACGAGTGGAATATGATGTTGAATATGCAGTTACAATAATTAAATAAATTGCCATGTATTTGCATGTTCATAGATTAATAATTACAACAACTTCTCATAATTTACAACCGTATTAAAAGAAAGCGATAAACGAAAGCATTAAGAAAAGAAACAAAGAGCCAAGTTAGTTTCGTAGTAGAAGTAAGAATAAATACTTAAAGGCATTTAAACAAGTAAAGACATGTAAAGAAACATAAAGTCACAAATAGCATGAAATGGTAAAAGCCTTAATGAAATCCCCAGCAGAGTCGCCATGCTGTCGATGCCCCCTTTTTCTCGCAAAATCGGGTTTATGACATTTGGGCGGACAACTCTTTTCCTTTTGGGAATTAGGTTTGCAATTTAGAAGAGTCGCCACCTAATGATTAAGTGCAATAGGACACTAAAATGAATTTGATTTAGAAAACCAGAGGTTGGGTAAGGGCTTGAAATTATCTCGAGGGGAAGGTGTTAGGCACCCCTCAAGATCCAGTAGTGTGGTTCCCGGCCATGCTACAATTGTGACTTTAAATATAAACAACAAGTAATCAAGCAAGCATTGTAAAGACTAGGTAACTTTCACATAACGGTTGCAAATAAAAGAAATACAAGAGGTTTAAAGAGTGCAGAAATTTGGAAGAAGGTAGCTTTATAATTAACGAAAAATACACAAGTAAAGGAGAAGGGGTCAAATAACTTATGCAAGTAATTCGAAAAAAAAGTGAAAGAGGCGGAAGTTTGGGGAGAAACAGTACTGAAAATCAGACAATTAAAAGAGAGATTTTGCATAATAAGTGCAAGTGATTGAAATAAAAGAAGAAGTTAAAGAAACTAAAAACTAAACAGCATTAAAATTCTGGAAAAAAGAAGTAAACAAGTAAAGAGGGAGGGGGGTCCTACGTTTATAAATAACACGGATCACCCCACACAACACCCGGTAACCATTTATACACGTGGTGTTATCGCGTGGTCATCATATCCATGTCTACCCTTACCCACCCCGTTAAGGTATTAAATTGCGGAATGGTCTCGTTACTTATTGCATGCTATTACCCATCCCAATCCTATCAGCACCGGAGGTATTAGGGACTACTAGTCCTAAAAGGGAGGGAAAATTGGCTTTTAGAGTTTAAAAGGGATAAAAGTCTAAGGCGACATTCAAATCATACATGACAAGTATGGGGAAGCACATAACAAACAATGCTCAAACAAACCTCCTTAAAACATAAAGAACATATAGTTTTAGCATGTCTTTCAGATACTGATTAGGTCTTTAATTAAACTTAGACGTTAAGGCGTGGCTGATTTATCACATATTTTGAGATAAGAAGTCCAAATTAGGCCTGCCTACTGAATGTAATTATTAAAGACTAGTGGCATTAATTAATTACCTAATGGCTTGTCTAGGTGAGACATATGGGCATGATATCTAGCAATGTGAAGTATACTGAAAGCAAACATAAACTCTGCAGATGATGAGTATCGAAATTGTTGATTTTAGGCTTGACTCAGATTCAGTTGATGACCCTTATAGACATGCTTTCTAGGCGTGGTTAATTTTAAAATGTTTATAGAAACGCGAGAGTCCTATAGGCATGGTATCTATAATGTGATTTTGTTATTTTAACCTATAAACTGTTTGCCTAGCGATAGATGCAAAATGCAGAATTTAAAAGATCTTATAGGCAGGTTATCTATACGATGCAAGAATGCAGAAGCCTATAGTCATGGTATCTATATGAGTGCAGAACCTCAAAGGCATGGTATCTATAGATGCATAAGTGCAAAACTATAAGCAGGATTTCTATACGAAATGCATAAGTGCAGAACTATAGACAGGATTTCTATATGGCATGCATAAGTGAAGAACTATAAGCAGGATTTTCTATATGAAATGCATAAGTGCAGAACTATAGACAAGATTTCTATATGACATGCATAAGTGAAGAACCATAAGCAGGATTTCTATATGATAAGCATAGATGAAAAGCAGGATGAGATTGCAGGAATAAACACCTAACAACATGATGTCTACCCACATGCATACATGAGTGACCCTCCCCTTTTCACTATATACCCCCATAAGTTATTACAAATTATTACAACCCAGAATGAATAAAGGAAAGTAAAATTACATCAGAAATTAAAGTACAACCAAGGAGAGCCTAATTTAGACTCCAAGTCTGAAACATGAAGTAAACCAACTCCGAAGATCTGATTTCCAAAGCCTTTCTCAT
>NW_017676145.1:13071-14140 GCF_001879085.1 Nicotiana attenuata | reverse complement strand
ATTTAAGATCATTAGTACCAAGTAGCAAAAGGGTTTGAAGGCTTAGAAGCTAAACGAATTGAAGAAAATAAGTTTCGTCGAAAGTCGACAAGTTGGAATGTTTTACCATGTACTTTTGGGGTGATACTACGGTTATTAACATTATAAGGAGATTATATTATGAGTTGTTTTAGTCGTATGATAGTTGGTGTTATGTTTTGAAGTCAAGCGAATTGTGGAACAAAAGTTGGAAAAAGGTCATCACAAGTTCCATTCATAAATGTGCTAAAAATTAGGTCAAATGTAACTGAGTTTTTCTCCCAAAATACTTGGAATTAGGGGATGATCTACCTATCAGATTAAAGATATATGAGTCTATTTTCCAATTCATTAAACCGTTCATCAATACGACATCGAAGTAGAGAGATATAGGCATTTTTGCGAGACTGCACAAGCTGCTAGGTGACAAGTAGGTGCGTCACCTACTTGGTTAAATGATAGCCCAAAAATAGGAAATTTCGGGTCGGCCAAAGAGCCCATTTAAAGGGTTCTCTCCTGCAATATAACCCTCATTATATATCACAAATAACCAGACCTAAACCCCTGCAAACTTCCTCCCAAAAATTATCCACAAACCCTAATTGATTTTCCCTCTCTTTCAAGTTCTAATTGGGGGTAAAACCTAGAGTTTGAAGAACCAAGGGAAGGGATGAGTTATCCAACAAGTAAGGTGAGTTTACTGCTCTTTTTCATACATTTATTCTGCTGTGAATTCATAGTAATTCGTTCTATACATGTAAGAACTCACGGGATGGTGATCGGAAGTCGTGAGTTCGAGTTATTCACTTGTAGCGGACTGTTTTGTGGACTGTTTTGTGTTGCTGTTGGGCTGCGTGTTTTACTACTGTTTTGTGGAGTTTTGGAGGAGGAAGGATGTGGAAAAACACCATATAGATGTAGGGTTGTGGGCTGGTAGTTCTTCGTAACATTTCCGGGTCGTTTGACACGACTACGGTGGTCGTCGTATGTATGAAGTGATTAGGTTGTGCGTGGACTGTTTTGGGAGGCTCAATATGATTTATTATTGATT
>NW_017676145.1:10830-12804 GCF_001879085.1 Nicotiana attenuata | reverse complement strand
ATACGCTATTTCATAATGAATCTACTCCTAGCAACTAAGGTTATCCATGTTGTTCTTTCCTTACAAAGTTATTCTAAGAAAGTATGTATGATCCTTGAGTCCTAGTGAAGTTCATATTGATGGTATGATATCCATAATGTTAATCGATGGTGCAATGACCTTACGTCACTCCAAAAGGTTTAGAACGCGATTCCATGAGTCCAGCATGCATTATATATGTATCTACTTTACTCTACCGAGCCGCGCTATAGTCGGCCGGGTATGGCACTTATTGTGCAACCACTGATCAGTTGGGATTACCGAGCTCCACGTGGACGGGTACGATTCTACCGAGCCTTATGATGGCCGGGTACGTTTTTTTACCGAGTCCTCTTTGTGGCCGGGTACGATATGACGATGATGATGCCCACAGAGGCGTATGATCTATAAAAGTTTATGTATATATATGTATTATGCATTTCATATCACTAGCCCCCAGAGGCACTCAGATGTTACATGTTGTATCTCCTCTATCTCTCTTTACATTACTGTTCTTATTTATGTTTTCCTGCCTTACATACTCGGTACTTTATTCGTACTGACGTCCTTTTGCTTGGGGACGTTGCGTTTCATGCCCGCAGGTCCCGATAGACAGGTTGACATTCCTCCTAGTAGGCTATCAGCTCTGTGAAGGTGTTGGTGCACTCCACTTGCTACGGAGTTGCCTATTTGATCAGTATGCTTTGGATATATATTGATTGGTATGGCGGGGCCCTGTCCCGACCTTTATGATATTAGGTACTCTTAGAGGCTTGTAGACAGATGTCAGGTGTATGGATACTTGTATGCCCTTTTCGGCTTATGTTTTGAGTTTACAAATGGTGATGTCGGCCTTATAGGCCCGTATGTCACATGTATAAGTTTGCATATCATGGTGGGTCGTCATATGTTGAGTATTCCCCTATGTTTCATTCTTGTTATCTCATGACGAGTTTTCTAGCTCATTTACCATGATAGTATGATAAGAAAGATATGTTATGTTGGTACTCGGTTGAGTAAGGCACCGGGTGCTCGTCGCGGCCCATCCGGTTTGGGTCGTGACAAAAGTGGTATCAGAGCAGTTCTGTCCTAGGGAGTCTATAAGCCGTGTCTAGTAGAGTCTTGTTTATGGGTGTGTAGTGCACCACACTTATAAGCAGGAGGCTACAAGGCATTTAGGACTGTCACTCTTTCTTCTTACTCTAGATCGTGTGGTAGAGCTCAGTTGTAAGAATTCAAACTTCTAAATTCTATTTTATCCGTAATACAATGATACCTACATAGAGAAAGATAGTTGGTTAGAGATTGAATGTGGCTCTGGAAGAGCTGAGTTAGAGGAACTCAATTTTGCATCACACTGATGATGAGTAAATGTAAGTTCTTCAGCAGATCATGTGTCTACTAAGATATGTGAGCTTCTTGAGAAGGCGACCCAAGGCATGGATTTCTATCCACCCATATGGTAAAAAGCAACAAGAGAATCAGAAGGTAGATACAAGTTTCAACAAATAAAAGAAGCAAGGTGGCGAAGGTTACGAGGTACCAGTTAATGAAGGTTCAGTATTTACAATTCAGGCAGAGAAATACATGCATTCTGAGTTACCTTGAACAGTAACAGAGTTATATACAATTGACCACACCCATCTCAATTATGCCCTATGGGAGCTGACAAATTTAATTTAAGAGAATGATGTAATATGAGGATCAAGCTGGGATTAGCGTAACCAAAAATTATGGATGGATTGTTATCATTAGCTAACATTTCCGAAGGGTAGTGCAGATGTGGTAATAGATCTCCTTGTGAGACACCCAGATGATGAACTCTAGAATAGTGCAATCAGATATGAATACTAGAATATTCAGAAATTTCAGAAGATAGGCAGTGGAATCCAAAAAGAGATAAATATTTACCTTAGTATGACTCCCGCCCCTAGAGAGAGAGAGAGAGAGAGAGAG
>NW_017676145.1:2897-8363 GCF_001879085.1 Nicotiana attenuata | reverse complement strand
AGAGTAACCTGGAGTTGGGTAGCAAACCTCGGTAATAATAAACCGAAGTAAGTTTTATGGTATAGTATAACCTACCTAGATGTAGTAAATCCATAAGGATAGATATACAAGGCTATGAAACAAGAGATAGCAATAGTCTTAAGTTCGATAAAGTACCAAGCGAAAGACATCAGTACACCTATAGATGCCTAGAGGGACAACTTGTCATAATTCTGTATATGTTCATAAAGTGAGGCTTAGAGATGGCTAAAAGATGGAGAAAAAGGGAAGACGAGTTGCTAGGAACTCATACAATGACACAGTCGTACATACTGCATGACATAAAGTAGCAAATGTTACGATGTTGGAAAAATTCCGAACACAGGTCGTGGTATGAGAAAGAAGCCTAAAGGTGGGAATACCCTTGCCTTTGGATTTATTTACAGAATAGTTTCCTAGATGTCAAGGACAATATTAAAGAATTTTTAAGAGCTACAGGTTATGAGACTGATAAGCGCACTAATCAACATTCGAGGATGAATGTTCCAAAGGGGGGAATGATGTTACACCCCGTGTTTTCGTACGTAAGAGTACATCATAAGTCAATTAATGTAAGCTCAGAAAGAGAATCATCTTTTAAAAGTTTACAAAGTTAGTTCATCATTTTAACGTGGAGGTCACAAATATTTAAGATCATTAGTACAAAGTAGCAAGAGGGTTTGAAGGCTTAGAAGCTAAACGAATTGAAGAAAATAAGTTTCGTCTAAAGTCGACAAGTTGGAATGTTTTACCATGTACTTTTTGGGTGATACTAGGGTTATTAACATTATAAGGAGATTATATTATGAGTTATTTTAGTCGTACGATAGTTGGTGTTATGTTTTGAAGTCAAGCGAGTTGTGGAAAAAAAGTTGGAAAAAGGTCATCACAAGTTCCATTCATAAATATGCTGAAAATTAGGTCAAATGTAACTGAGCTTTTCTCCCAATATTCTTAGAATTAGGGGATGATCTACCTACAAAATTAAAGACCTATGAGTCTAGTTTCCAACACAATAAACCGTTTGTTAATACAATATTGGAGTAGAGAGATATTTGCGTTTTCGCAAGACTGCGCAGGCTGGTAGGTGACAAGTAGGTGCATCACCTACTTGCCAAAATGAGAGGACTCAATTAAAAGCCCCAAAGTCGGCCAAGAGGGGTCTTTTAAGGGACTATAAACTTAGTTATTTCACCTGTCTTTCAGACCAAGAAGACCTAATTGAACCCCTGCAACTCCTCCCCAAAAATCCCACACAAACCCTAGGGTATTCCGGGTGTTACGACGCGATTCTAGTGCTGAAAAGTCCGGACAGCTTGCTAGTTTCTCTTTCTCCTTCTTGTATCCGTGTTGAGGAACTTACTTTTGATGAAAAAGGACCAGGTTTCGTGGGTGATACTCAGTACAAGGTAAGTTTATGCTTCTCCTTCCATTATCTATGCGTTTACGAGTTGTAACTCGATCGTAAAGAATAGACCTAGCTAGTTTCGGAAGAATGGTATGTTGTTTGATCTTGTGCAATAGTTGGATGGTTGTGAACTTATTTTTAAGTTAAATTCATGGCTTGTTTATTAGATAAGAGGTGTAATGATGTACTTTTTGTTGTATTCCTCAATTTGAAAGAAAAGACAAGTCGAAACGTGTTTAAGTAAACCGAAAAATTATGTTTGAGTTGATGAACTTGTGGGACTGTTTTTGGGCTGTTTCGTGTTGGTATTGGGATGTCTCTTTTACTACTGTTTTTATGGAGTTGAGAGGAGGAAGCGTGTGGAGAAACACCACATAATGGCAAGGTTGTTTGTTGGTCGTTCATCGTAACATTTTCGGATTGTTTGACACTATTATGGTTGTCGTGTTGTGTATGAAGTGATAGGGGTATGTTGGGCTGTTTGTGATTGTTTTGACTAGTGTGAAGTCATATATATAGGGGAGGTGCTATCCATTTCATTGTAAAATAGATTGTGGTCGATACATAATAGTTACGACGCTTAGACGATAACGAGAGTGTCATTTCTCTTATTGTAGATTAAGGAGCCGTGAAATTGCATATCTTGAGGTTGGGAAGAATATATAAGGTATGTTAAGGCTCTTCCTTCATTCTTTTGGCATGATCTAAAGTGAAACGAACGTAAATGATACGCTATTTCATAATGAATCTATTCCTAGAAACTAAGGTTGTCCATGTTGTTCTTTCCTTACAAAGTTATTCTAAGAAAGTATGTATGATCCTTGAGTCCTAGTGAAGTTCATATTGATGGTATGATGTCCATAATGTTAATCGATGGTGCAATGACCTTACGTCACTCCAAAAGGTTTAGAACGTGATTCCATGAGTCCAGCATGCATTATATATGTATCTATTTTACTCTACCGAGCCGCGCTATAGTCGGCCGGGTATGGCACCTATTGTGCAACCACTGATCAGTTCGGTTACCGAGCTCCACCGGTACGTCTACCGAGCCTGGCCGGGTACGTTTTTATCGAGTCCTCTTTGAGGCCGGGTATGATATGATGATGATGATGCCCACAGAGGCGTATGTTTTTAAACGTTTATGTATATATATGTATTATGCATTTCATGTCACTAGCCCCCAGAGGCACTCAGATGTTACAGGTTGTATCTCCTCTATCTCTCTTTACATTACTGTTCTTATTTATGTTTTTCTGCCTTACATACTCTGTACTTTATTCGTACTGACGTCCCTTTTGCCTTGGGACGCTGCGTTTCATGACCGCAGGTCCCGATAGACAGGTTGACATTCCTCCTAGTAGGCTATCAGCTCAGCGAAGGTGTTGGTGCATTCCACTTGCTCCGGAGTTGCCTATTTGATCAATGTGCTTTGGATATGTATTGATTGGTATGGCGGGACCCTGTCCCGACCTTTATCGATATTAGGTACTCTTAGAGTCTTTTAGACAGATGTCAGGTGTATGGATACTTGTATGGCCTTTTCGGCTTATGTTTTGAGTTTACAAATGGCCATGTCGGCCTTATAGGCCCGTATGTCACATGTGTAAGTTTGCATATCATGGTGGGTCGTCAGATGTTGAGTATTCCCCTATGTTTCAATCTTGTTATCTCATGACGAGTTTTCTAGCTCATTTACCATGATAGTATGATAAGAAAGATAGGTTATGTTGGTACTCGGTTGAGTAAGGCACCGGGTGCTCGTCGCGGCCCATCCGGTTTGGGTCGTGACAAAAGTGGTATCAGAGCAGTTTTGTCCTAGGGAGTCTACAAGCCGTGTCTAGTAGAGTCTTGTTTATGGGTGTGTCGTGCACCACACTTATAAGCATGAGGCTACAGGGCATTTAGGACTGTCACTCTTTCTTCTTACTCTAGCTCGTGTGGTAGAGCTCAGTTGTAAGAATTCAAACTTCTAAATTCTATTTTATCCGTAATACAATGATACCTACATCCAGAAAGATAGTTGGTTAGAGATTGAATGTGGCTCTGGAAGAGCTGAGTTAGAGGAACTCGATGTTGCATCACACTGATGATGAGTAAATGTAAGTTCTTTAGCAGATCATGTGTCTACTAAGATGTGTGAGCTTCTTGAAAAGGAGCCTCAAGGCATGGATATCTATCCACCCATATGGTAAAAAGCAACAAGAGAATCAAAAGGTAGATACAAGTTTCAACAAATAAAAGAAGCAAGTGGCGAAGGTTACGAGGTACCAGTTAATGAAAGTTCAGTATTTACAATTCAGGCAGAGAAATACATGCATTCTGAGTTACCTTGAACAGTAACAGAGTTATATACAATTTACCACACCAATTTCAATATGCCCTATCGGAGCTGACAAATATAATTTAAGAGAATAATGTAATATGAGGATCAAGCTGGGATTCGTGTAACCAAAAATTATGGATGGATTGTTATCATTAGCTAACATTTCCGAAGGGTAGTGCAGATGTGGTAATAGATCTCCTTGTGAGACACCCAGATGATGAATTCTAGAATAGTGCAATCAGATATGAATACTAGAATATTCAGAAATTTCAGAAGATAGGCAGTGGAATCCAAAAAGAGATAAATATTTACCTTAGTATGACTCCCGCCCCTAGAGAGAGAGAGAGGGAGAGAGAGAGAGAATTTTAGGCATCCTGAAGAGCCAGTGAGATGAAGCAAGGGGGGCTAAAAGTGAAAGGACGTTTTGTTGAAGTTTTCAGAATAAAGTGATAGATAGAAATATTAGTCGGAGGATAAGAAGAGAGTAAATGAAATATTATGAGTAAGATGTGATAAATCGGTGATAATAGTAAATCAAAATATGACAGGAGGACAGAGTCTACAGCCAAGTGAAGGGAAAGACAAGAGGTCACAGGCCTTGACGCAATAAAAGAGTATAAGCCATAAAGTCATATCCTCATTTCGAGAAATAAGTTAATGACCAGAATGTGATTACCAAAAGGCTAAATTAGACCCCCGGAGTAATAAAAATCAGCATGGGTTGGAGAACAAGATAAAATCAAACATGAATTAGGGACCGGAGGATTTGGTAATAGTCGACATCGTGAGAATTTCAGAGATCGTGTTCCAACAGTAATAGAATAGACAATAGACGAATAACCTTTAAAGGTCATTTAGGAAGTCGCTTACCTAAAGCAAGCAGTCTGAGCAGAGCTAATCTTAAGGGACTAAGTGTGCCAGTTACACTAGGTGTCACCTTCGTGCGTAAGAAATTTAGTTATCCCTGGTACAGAAGGTTACCATAAGGCGATTAAGGTTCATTGATAATGTGAAAAGACGCCAAAGATGAAGAGGTGAAACATCTATAGGTAGATCGTCGTAGTACTAAATCTTAGTACTCCCCTAAAGGGGGAATATGGTGTGATATGGTATTAAGTCGGAGTTAAGCGGGATGATGTTGCATTTGTTCAGTTCCTACAGATATGTTGCGACTCCAGAACATTACACAAGCACGTCATCGGAGAGAGACAGTAAGGGTTCCCACACCAGATGTTATTGATAAATAAGTGTGAATGAACACTTGATACATAAGGAGCCAGTACGAGTGGTAAGTTAAGACAAAGAAAATAACCCAAGAGAGATTATGCAGAATATATATGAGAATGGACCAACGAGTAATTAGTAGTTGATTCAGGAAGAGCCCGGTTATGGCTAGACAAGAGGTCACAGATAAATCAATAGATCATGCAAGATAAATGTAGTGAACCGCAGCATAGTGAATTCAGTCTCGTAGATACGAGATTACAATCATCTGAAAATTTTCAGATAGGAGGTGAGACCATTAAAGGTACCATTTATGTTTTATGAAAATAAGAGAGAGTGCCAATAAGGAGACAGTCAAAATTTGAGATCATACGAGGTATAGGAAATTATAGTATTCGTGGGCAATAAGACAAGCCAAGTATTCATGCAACAAGTGATAGAACGACCAGGAAAAGTTAATGCTTACATTTAAGGACAACTGAGAAGGCAC
>NW_017676145.1:0-2554 GCF_001879085.1 Nicotiana attenuata | reverse complement strand
AGGGATTTTATGAATTGCACGGGATTGGAATACCCCCATAAGATGAATCATGTTAGGATGCTATGAAATACGGTTATTGAGGTATAGTATCGTCCCAAGGTGGATCGGGCAAATCACTTCAGATGTTCCCCGATGAGACGTGAGCTCTAGTGACAATGTATTACGTAAGAGTTTTCAAGTTATCAGTGGTAGATTATGGATTAACATTAAGGTGAATCACCAATGGATGGATAAAAGTTGCAAAGTATGAGATGGGATTAGACCGTCATTATTAAGATTAACAGTAATGAGGAAGCATTAAAGGACTTAGATTTATACATATAGGACAAGCAATGAAAGAATAACCCGGAGTTGGGTGGCAGACCTCGATAATAATAAATCGAAGTAAGAGTTAGGATATAGTATGACCTACCTAGATATAGTAAAAACCATAGTCGTAAGTTCGACAAAGTACCAAGTGAAGAACTTTAGTACAGCTATAGATGCCTAGAGTGACGTCTTGTCATAGTTCTGCATATGTTCACAAAGTGAGGCCTAGAGATTGGCTAAAAGCTGGAGGAAAAAGGAGAGAAGAGTCACATAGGCACATATACAAGTACACGGCTGTACATGATGCATGTCAGCAGGTAACAACAGTTACGAGATTGGAAAAATTCCGACCACAGGTCGAGGTATGAGAAAGAGTCCTAAAGGGGGGAATACCCTGGCCTTTGGATTTATTTATAAAACAGTTTCCTAGATGTCAAGGACAATATTAAAGTATTCTTAAGAGCTACAGGTTATGAGACTGATAAGCGCATTAGTCAACATTCGAGGACGAATGTTCCAAAGGGGGGAATGATGTTACACCCCATGTTTTCGTACGTAAGAGTACGTCATAAGTCAATTAATGTAAGCTCGGAAATGGAATCATCTTTGAAAAGTTTACAAAGTTAGTTCATCATGTTAACGTGGAGGTTACAAATATTTAAGATCATTAATACCAAGCTTAGAAGCTAAACGAATTGAAGAAAATAAGTTTCGTCGAAAGTCGACAAGTTGGAATGTTTTACCATGTACTTTTGGGGTGAGACTAGGGTTATGAACATTATAAGGAGATTATATTATGAGTTATTTTAGTCGTATGATAGTTGGTGTTATGTTTTGAAGTCAAGCGAGTTGTGGAACAAAAGTTGGAAAAGGTCATCACAAGTTCCATTTATAATATGCTGAAATTTAGGTCAAATGTAGATGCACTTTTCTCCCAATATACTTGGAATCAATAGATGATCTACATATCAAATTGAAGATCTAAGAGTCTAGTTTCCAACTCATTAAACCGTTCGTCGATACGATATTGGAGTAGAGAGATATTTGCATTTTCGCGAGACAGCGCAGACTGGTAGGTGACAAGTAGGTGCATCACCTACTTGCCAAAATGAGAGGACTTAATTAAAAGCCCCAAAGTCGGCCAAGAGGGGTCTTTTAAGGGAATACAAACTGAGTTATTTCACCTGTATTTCAGACCAAGAAAACCTAATTGAACCCCTGCAACTCCTCCCCCAAAATCCCACACAAACCCTAGGGTATTCCGGGTGTTACGACGCGATTCTAGTGCTGAAAAGTCCGGACAGCATGCTAGTTTCTCTTTCTCCTTCTTGTATCCGTGTTGAGAAACTTATTTTTGATGAAAAAGGACCAGGTTTCGTGGGTGATACTCAGTACAAGGTAAGCTTATGCTTCTCCTTCCATTATCTATGCGTTTGCGAGTTGTAACTCGATCGTAAAGAATAGACCTAGCTAGTTTCGGAAGAATGGTATGTTGTTTGATCTTGTGCAATGGTTGGCTGGTTGTGAACATATTTTTAAGTTAAATTCATGGCTGGTTTATTGTATAAGAGGTGTAATGATTTACTTTTGGTTGTATTTCTCAATTTGAAAGAAAAGACAAATCGAAACGTGTTTAAGTAAACCGAAAAATTGTGTTTGAGTTGATGAACTTATGGGACTGTTTTTGGCTGTTTCGTGTTGGTATTGGGTTGTCTCTTTTACTACTGTTTTTATGGAGTTGAAAGGAGGAAGGGTGTGGAGAAACACCACATAATGGCAAGGTTGTTTGTTGGCCGTTCATCGTAACATTTTCGGACTGTTTGACACTATTATGGTTGTCGTGTTGTGTATGAAGTGATAGGGGTATGTTGGACTGTTTGTGATTGTTTTGACCAGTGTGAAGTCATATATATAGGGGAGGTGCTGTCCATTTCATCGTAAAATAGATTGTGGTCGATACATAATAGTTACGACGCTTAAACGATAACGAGAGTGTCATTTCTCTTATTGTAGACTAAGGAGCCGTGAAATTGCATAGCTTGAGGTTGGGAAGAATATACAAGGTATGTGAAGGCTCTTCCTTCATTCTTTTGGCATGATCTATAGTGAAACGAACGTAAACGATACGCTATTTCATAATGAATCTACTCCTAGCAACTAAGGTTGTCCATGTTGTTCTTTCCTTACAAGTTATTCCAAGAAAGTATGTATGATCCTTGAGTCCTAGTGAAGTTCATATTGATGG
>NW_017676144.1:43980-51188 GCF_001879085.1 Nicotiana attenuata | reverse complement strand
AGGGAGTCTTTGCCATTATTGTGCACATAGCACTTACAACCAAAAGCCCTAAGATGGGATATGTTTGGTTTTCTCCCTTTAAGTAACTCATAGGGAGTTTTCTCTACATGAGGTCTAGTCATGCATCTATTTATTATATAACAAGTCAGTGTTTATAGCCTCTGCCCAGAAGCTATGAGGTAGTTTACTGGAAAGTAGCATGGTCTTTGCCATATCCTCAAGGGCCCTGTTCTTCCTTTCAACTACCCCATTTTGCTGAGGAGTCCTAGGGGCAGAAAAATTATGATCTATTCCATTTTCATCACAAATTTTATCAAACTTTGCATTTTCAAATTCAGTTCCATGATCAGACCTAATGGATGCAAGTTGATTTCCTAATTGTTTCTGGGTTTTTCTAATAAAAGCAGTGAACATTTCAAATGCTTCATCTTTAGAAGTTAGAAACAATACCCAGGTAAATCTAGAATAATCATCAACAAGCACTATTACATATCTTTTACCACCTCTGCTCATGGTTCTCATTGGACCACAAAGATCCATATGAACCAGTTCCAACGTGTTGGACGTACTTACCATTTTTTTAGGTTTGAAGGATGACCTTACTTGCTTCCCCCTTGCACATGCCTCACAAACTTTGTCTTCCTTGAACTTGATATTAGGTAACCCTATCACCAAGTCCTTGGAGACTAATTTGTTCAATTGATTTAGACTGGCATGGCCAAGTCTTTTGTGCCAAAGGAGGGGATCATTAATTAACGCACTCAAGCAAGTTAGTTCATTTTCAGAGAGAGTTGACAGATCTACAATGTAAATATTGTTAACTCTCCTTCCCTGCAAAACAATCTTGTCAGTAGTAAGGCTAATCACAAAACATTTTGTGGAAGTGAAAGCCACAAGGTTACCTCTGTCACACAGTTGTGACACACTTATCAGGCTATATTTTAAGCCATCTATCAAATAGACATTCTCAATGGAATGAGAGTCTGTCTTTCCTACCTTTCCAACACCAATGATCTCACCTTTCTTTCCATTTCCAAAGGAGACATTACCTCCTTTTAGGTTCTCAAGTGAAAGGAACTGGTTCTTGTTACCAGTCATATGTTTTGAGCAGCCACTATCCATGTACCATATTTGGCTACTTCCCTTCACTTGGTCCTGCAAAAAGAAATCATGGGTTAGTCTTAGGAACCTAAACTAGTTTGGGTCCCTTTCTATGGGCAAAAGGATGAATTAAATTTTTCTTTGCCCAACCAGGCAGGTGCTTTTCTTGAACAAAGGCTTTGTTCTTTTGACTGGCCTTTTCTCTTGCATTACATTCATTTTTGTAATGGCCAGTATTACCACAGTGTGTGCAGATCTTATTCTCAGGAAGTGTGAGATACTTGTTTTTGGGATCCCATTTTGGAGCTTGTGTCCCAAATCCAAGTCCTCTCTTGTTGCTACTATGATGTTCTTACAGCCAGGAGAGTGCATCAGAAGCCTTGTTCCATTTGCATGTTCTGTCTAGTTCTTGCTTTACCTTTCCTAAATCTTCTTTTAGGACTTTAATCAATTCATCTTTCTTGTACAGTTCATCTTTCATTTTTCCTAGATTTTCTTCTAGGATAACACATTCCTTAGACAGAACATCCTTTTCACTGTTTATTATTTCAGACTCATCTATGAAGTCCATCAGCAGATCAGCCAGTTTTTCTTTAGACAAGAACTTAATCTTTTCTTTAAGGTGTAGAATACTTACCTCCTGTTCATCTTCTGATTCTCCGATGGCCATAAGAGCTTGCTCATCTTCAGCTTCATTTTCTGAGTCCTCATCTGATGTTTCTCCCCATGCAGCAACCATAGCTTTAGTTGATCCCTTGTTCCTTTTTGGTTGAACCTGTTCCTTCTTCCTGTTTCTTCTTTCTGCTCTTTCTTTCTTCCATTCAATCTCCCATTGAGGGCAGTTTCTGATGTGGTGATCAGTCTTCCCACACTTGTAACATCCCTCATTGGTTTGATTCTCAGGAGCCCTAGGTTTGCTGAATGTTGTTCCTTTTGAAGCACCATTTCCTCTCATAAGATATTTCTTGAAATCTCTGGTTATCATAGCCATTTCATCATCTTCAAGATCTGATCCTTCTGAAATTCTGAGAGCCTGACTTCTTTCTTTTTTTGGAGCATCCATCTTCATTGTTTGCCTTCTCAATTCATAGGCAGTGAGATTTCCAATCAGTTCATCCAACTTTAAAGTAGCAATGTTCTTGGATTCCTGAATGGCAGTGATTTTGCTTTCCCAGGAGATTGGCAGAACTCTAGTTAGAATCTTCTCCACCTTGTCTTCTTCCAGGATAATCCTTCCAAGAGACTCAAGTTCATTTGTCAGTGTAGTGAACCTGGTATACATTTCTTGGATAGTTTCTCCATCCTTCATAGTAAAATTCTCATATTGAGAATACAGCAGTGTTCCTCTTGACCTCTTCACCTGAGGTGTTCCTTCATGAGCCACTTGTAAAGTGTCCCAAATCTCCTTGGCAGTAGTACAACCTTGAATCCTGTTGTACTCATCAGGACCAAGTCCACACACTAACCATTTCTGGGCTTTTGCATTTTTCTCCCATTTCCTTGATCTTCAGCAGTACCATCTACTCTTGTCTTTGGAACATCCACTCCTTCAGCATTCTTCTTGGTTGTGGCTAAAGGACCATCAGTGATGATATCCCAAAGCTCATAGTCTTCGCCCATTATATGGTCCCTCATTCTGTTTTTCCACCAGGAGTAGTAGAGGCCATTGAAGAGAGGAGGCCTGGCAGTGGATTGCCCTTCCCAGTTCCTAGGTGGTGCACTCATGTTGATCTTTTCCTAAGGTGTTAACCTCTTCAAGGATAACCTGCTCTGATACCAATTGATGTTATAAACGTCAATACCACACAAGAGGGGGGGTGATTTGTGTGGTACCTAATTTTCGCGTTAGAAGAACCTAGTTCTTCTAAGTGTTCTAACTACAGCAGTTTGCGGAATAATAAATACTGAAAGTAAAGTGTATAGAGATTTTTACGTGGAAAACACCTGGCTCAAAAGGTGAAAAAAACCACGACCTACTACTCAGTAGGATTTTCCCAAACTCCACTAAAATCACTGAGCCAAAAACTGCATTTACAAAACTCTTTGTAAACCTAAGGATTAACTCTAATCCCAGTGTAGCACACAGCCTCAACTGTTGCGACACTTTCAAGTTAACTCTAACTTGAATACTCAGAGTACCTAATACAATTGCTTCTAAGAAAGCCGAAAGGTACAATATGAAAACCTACTACAATTGAACTAGACTTAGAATAAACACAATGATGAAACCGGTTCTTCTATCTTAGTTCATGTAGCTTCGGACGTGCACACTTTTATCTCGCATATGTTGCTTGCAAATCAGACTTGATCTTTTTGCTCTCAAATATGCTTAACTTCTGCTTATGTGCATTCACCTGTAAAAGAGAACAATCGTTATATTTATAGAATTAGTAATCAGAGTTTGATAAGAACTCGAATTGTGAATCCTTTGACAATTCGAGTCCAAGAACAACTCTAACTCCTAATCCATATTCTTGATCCGGATGTAATTCTATTTTAATAAGGAGACTTCAACTCCTTATCCTATATGCAATCTTTTCGATCGAATCAGAAGATATTCATCAAGATATTGCTGCTTGATCTCAAGGACTTATCTTCTTCACGTGCATCTCATGTGTATGGGCCATAACAAGTGTGTCTCCTTAGATGAACCTGGTCCTTTACTGAGTTCGTTTGTCATTCTTCAAAACTTCAACTGATCTTGGGCCAACATGCCTTAATGACGAGAAATTGGACCCTCCAATTTTGCCGTATACAGATAGACTTCGCGTTTCCTAGAACGAAGCGATGGGAAATGATTTTGATGCCCAACTCTTCAGGCTTCCCAATGTGACATCATACTGATGATGCAACGTGTGACATAAGCCTTCACGATAACTGGGACATACCATGGACTTGTCATTTCGACGTCATTCAATGCACTTTTGATTCCCATTCTTCAAAGTGACAGTACCGCCGTCGATTCAGTTTTCAATAAATGCATTGATTGCGCATGTCGATCCGTCTTTCAAAGGAATTGATGGTCGTGTTATCACCCCTGTAAATGGGGGCATTCCGGCACTACCTCTTTATCCAAGTGCCTTTCTCCATTCATTCATCCCTTTCTTCTCACTATATTCCTCTATTTCTAACCATCATGTTTAGGCTTCATGGCTTTAAGGTTGCATGGCAGCATTTTCATTAGCTGTGTGATGGCCTTCTGCCTGAGTTTTCTCTTGTCGAGCGAGATTATACCATCTTGTCGTTGTTCTTGTTGTTGTTATGCCTGTTACTGCTGTCGTTATTGGCTCGAGGTGATGATACAGGGGCGGCCAACTTCTTCCGATCTGGAAGGAAGTTTGGACTCTGCACCGCTGCTCGGGAGAGTGTTTGGATTATACACCGCTGCTCACTCTCCTACCCTAGCCTGGTGTGGCAATTCATCTCTCGGGTTTTTTCCTATGGGATAAAATGGCACAATCGGCCGCTGAGCTTGCACTGCACGACGCCCCGGAATGTGGACTCGGAGCAGCCATGCAAGTAGGGTTGGTGCCCGCCGAATCTTCAACCTTTGGCTTCGGCGGGCTATGTCGCTTTTTTCTGCCTTTTCTACATCCTCCCCTTTTCCTCTTCTTCATTTTCTCCCTCAAAGATATTATTCCGTGGGATCAAGATGGGAACCTAGAGGAGGTGGCGGTCGAAGTATCACCATCGAGGATGCAAGTTCGAGGAGGTGGCGCTCAGAGATGCTGCTACTGGAGATGAACCTTCGAGAGTAGACTAGGCTCTTAGGCTTTTACTATGGGTGTGTAACCTTTTGCTTCTTTGTTTCTGTGTAAGGATCCCTTGTGGGCTTTTGTAATCATATGTAAGGGCTCTTCGCAGGCTATTATAACCAAACATTTATGAATATAAAGATTTTTTCTCAACTTTCATCTTTGATGCTTGCCATATTCTTTTACATTTGTGGAGACTCTGAATGTATGCCTCTATTGACTGATGTTAGGCTAGAAACCCGTGTTTTAGCCGTGGTATTACATTCCAATGATTGTGTTTTTACGTGTGTTTGAGCTCAAATGATAGTGAATTACACTTAGTACGTGTTTTATGCCTTGCAGGAAGCGATCCGGAGCTCAAAAGTTTATTTGGAGCTAAATTGATAAATTTGGAGCTTTGAAGTCTGAGTAAAAGCCCAATACATTAAGCCGGGATCGTGTTCGGGGGTCGTGTACCAAGTCTGGATGTTAAAAGAGGACGAAATAAGTTTAATCTGAGAAAATTGCACTGTTGCGCCGCATGGGGCGCCACAAGGCGCGGCGCAGCAGTGTAAAATGGTGACTGACTTGAAAAGATGAAGTTGCAGCTAAAATGCACTACCGCGCCGCATGGTGCGGCGCAGGATGCGGCGCGGCTGTTCAATTTTTACAGAGCGAAGTCCTAGTTCGCGCAGGAAAGGGTGTTTTCGTCTGGGCCCGACCCTACTTGGTATAAATACATGAAAACTGCTATTTTGAAAAGTGGGACATACTTTTGACACAGATTGTACCTAAGGAAGCAGAGACACAATAGGAGCAAGGCGGGGAATTCTTCTACGAGTTTTTCATTCCTCTTCCTATTTTTCATTGTTGGTTATGACTTTTAGTATTGTAGTTTTACATGCTATTATGAATAGCTAATTTGTTATCTAGAGTTTTGATGGAACCTTTTGTAGGATAAATTCTTGTTATGTTTTTATATAATTGAGTCGTAGCTTTTCTCTATTTGTTCAACTACGTTTATATTGTGGTTGGTTGAAGAGCTCTCAATTAGTTGTGCCTATTTAGTATGTATTACTCGGGAGAGAGTGCATATTTAGGTAGTTGTTGAACAACATCACTCCCAAAGTATAAGAGGGATCTATAACTGCGGGTTTAAAAGTGGAATTAGGGATAACGAAGCCTTGGGTGCAATCTAAAGTGAGCTGTAATAAACAAAGCCAGCTAGCGTAACTCGGTAGTGCGTCTAGTAAATTGTGATAATTACTCGGGAGAGAGTTACGACAGTGAGAGCGCTCATGATCGGTAGAGAATACTTAGGCGAAATTATAGAAGACATAGCGGGAAGGATTCCGACAATTGGGGAAATCATAACTCTAGACCTCCTTAATCTTTTCTCCAACTTGTAGTATTTTTAGTGTTAATTTATTATTTTAATTTGTTAGTTAGTTAGTTAAACGCAAGATTCTTAATACTTATAACATAGGAATTGTTCAAACTTGTCTTCTTTGCAATATTGAACAACTATAGCTAAATCTTAGTTCTCTGTGGGATTCGACTCCGGACTTGTAAATCGGATTATATTTGCAACGACCGCTTAGTCCTTTTTATAAGCCATAGTTGGGCGTGATCAAATTTTGGCGCCGTTGCCGGGGAACTAACGGTGTAGTTGTAGCTGTATATATTGCTAGGTTACGAGTTTGAACTTTTATTTTGTATTTTTTTTATATAACTATCGATTTGAGAAACATGGCATCTTGGAATTATGGGAATTTAGGTGTAGATAATTCTACTATTTGATCTCCATACATATTGTGAAGGAAACCACCCGTGGCAAAATTTTCAAAACGTTCCTAAGAGCGAGTTATGTGCACCAACTCAATCTTATTTGTGGAATGTGTGTGATGTGTGTGGTGGTAAAAATGGTCACCTTCATGGTTGTGCTTATATTTCTTATTTTCCCCCAACCCCTTACTATGATGGTTCTACCTTTTCTTGTGAAGTTAATAGGAATAAAGAACCTGGGAATGCGGACCTGAAGGAGATCAAAGATATGCTAAAGTGTCTTCTGGAACAAAACAATGAGAAACAATTGCACATAGAAAGGCAAGAGGCAACTATTCGCAAGTTGGAGGCTCAATTGAGTTAAGTGGTTGGAGCTTTTAATGCTCAACAAGCCAATATTGAGGATAGCAGCCAAGAAGAGCATGAATTTGAGGTGTTAATTGGGGAGGTCAGAGTAGAACATCAACAACCTAGCCAACTACAATTTGAGGATGTCAATGTTGAAGAAGTGAGACTAGAGCCAACCAAGGACTTTGAGGATATAAATTTTGTTGACTCTAGTATCATTGATGTTGAGGATGTTGAAAG
>NW_017676144.1:14073-42769 GCF_001879085.1 Nicotiana attenuata | reverse complement strand
AATAATTTGTTAAGCAGAGGAATAGGATTGAAGGATCTATATGCGAAGCTTATCTTGCGAAGGAAACTGCCCATTTTTGTTCTTATTATTTTGAGAGTAATGTGGCATGTGCTAGGAATAGGCCCAACAGGCACACGGTCGACCTTAGGAATGATCCATTATATCCGCCTATGTCCATATTCAATCAACTAGGCCGATGTTCTAAGGATGTTACAAAGAGAAGTTTGAGTGATATGGAGTACAAGTCAGCTACACTTCACGTGTTGCTAAATTGTCCTGAAGTTGTACCATATCTCAAGTAAGTATTGATTTAGTAGTTATCAAAATCTAAAAATTACTGTGATTACATCTCAATGCAACTACTAAAAATATTTGATGTGTCACAGTCACTTTGTGGGTCAATTTGGCCATGATGCTGTATATACAAGATTTGATACGTGGTTCAAACAATTTGTAAGTTTCTCCTTAAAATACTCTAACACTATGTAGGTAAACAATGTTTTGAAGTTATGCTAACTTATGAATTTATTTAACGATTTGTAGGTAAATGATCCAAATAATGGTGTAAATCAATTTTTGAAAGATGTATCTTGGGGACCTGGGGTTGTGGTCACAACCATGTCTAAGTACCTTGTGAATGGTTATAAGTTTCATGCAGAGGATTGCTCTAAAAATAAAAATAGCAACAACAGTGGGGTGTGGGTTCAAGGTGGTGATGGCAACCAAGATGGAGATATTGATTATTATGGTGTGCTCAAAGAAATAATAGAACTAGAATATACAGGTTGGCCAAATAAGAAATTGATACTCTTTAGATGCAAGTGGTTTGACCCACATCCAACAAGAGGTACAAGAGTACACAATCAATACAACATAATTGAGGTTAATCATACGAGGGAGTATGATCGCTATGATCCTTTCATAATTGCACATAATGTTAGGCAAGTGTATTATGCTCCTTATCCATTGCGGCGGAATAAGGCTGATTGGTGGGTTGTAATAAAAACTAACCTATGGGTAGGGTAGAAGTCGAGAATGTGTTAGATGTTGCATATCAAAATGATATCTCCAGTGTTCAACAAATAGTGGACGAAGTTTTAGAAAATGATTTGGAACATCCTGAACACATATTGGAAGAAGTTGATATGGATGAAGTAAGAATAATAGAAAACGAGGAAGAAGAATCAACTGATGAAGCTCAAACTAGTGAGGAAGAAGAATTCTCGGACGAGGAACTATACGTCGATCAGCTTTAAAAAGTTGGTTTCTTTAATAACTCATGTTATAGCTAGTTTCTTTATATGTTTCAATCTAACTTTGTATTATGTCATGCAGATGTCGGGCAAGGGTCGAGGTAACAGTGATCCTACTGGTTCTCGGGGTAGAGAAAAGCCTAGGAAACAAAAGAGGAGGGTAGAAGGTACTACTCAATCCGTTCCTGCCTCTTCACAGATGCATGTGCCTGCGCCTCCACCCCAGGGCTATTCTGAGCTGCCAGCGCATGTCCAGCCCTACACCTTCGTGCAGACGCCAGGCCTTTCTTCATAGGGCCATAGGACTGTACGACCTACATACAGTCCACCTGTCTCACATCCACATAGATCGCATCCATCAGCAGCTCATGGATCGCATCGATCCATATCACATCCACATGGATCACAGCCATCCGTGTCACAGCCACTCGGGTCATAGCTATCTGTGTCTCATCCACTTGCGGCCCAAACAGCTGTGTCGCACTCACAGGGCTCGCAGTCCCAGGGCTCGCAGCCATCTTCATCTGGGACTCCATCTATTGCAGGCCTTCGCCTGCGAGATACTAGCTCTGACCCCCCTACACCTTCCACACATGCCTCCGATGTACATGCTTCGGACAATGATGCTGCTAATGACGAGGAGGTGCATTATGATGAATATGGCAGGATCATCATAGTCCCTGAGGGTGACGGGTAAGAGTTATTTGTTATTTTAACTTTTTTTGTTTAGTACAGTTGTGATGACCCGACCCGTCGTCACGTGAGTTACCGCCCCGTTTCCCCCATGTTATGCTTCTTTATGTTTCATTATCAGTATTTGATGTGTTAGAGTTGGTTTGGAATGGTTTTGATAAGAAATGAGACACTTAGTCTCTTTTAAGGCTTAAGTTGGAAAAGTCAACCGAATGTTGACTTTTGTGTTAGAGGGATCGGATTTGAATTCCGATGATTTAGTTAGCTTCGGGGATGATTTGTGACTTAGGAGTGCGATCGGAATTGATTTTGGAGGTTCGGTGTAGAATTAGGCTTGAATTGGCGAAGTTAGTATTTTGGCGAATTCCGATTGGTAGGTGAGATTTTGATCCGGGCATCATGAATGAGATTCCGAGAGTTGCAGTAGCTTTGTTAGGTGATTTTAGATGTGTGTGCAAAAATTCAGGTCATTCGGAGGTGTTTTGGTTGGGTTTCTGATCGAATGCGTGTTTCGGAAGTTTTAGAAGAACTTAGGCTTAAATTCGACGAGAAATGATGGTTTTAGTGTTGTTTGAGTGTTTTAATGATTGGACCAAGTTTGAATAAGGTATTGGATCATGTTTGTATTTTTGTTTGAGGTCCTGAGGGCCTCGGGGTGATTTCGGATGGCTAACGGGAAGTTTTGAACTTAGGAGATTGCAGATCCTGTGCTGCTTCTGGTATTTTTGCTTCTGCGGAAATGGGACCGCAGAAGCGGTACCGCAGAAGCGAGTCAAGAACCCAGAAGCGACAGGCATCGCAGGTGCGGAGATGCTGACCGCATCTGCGGAGTCGCGGATTCGACAGTAGGACCGCAGATGCGGAATTTTGGAAGGCTAAAGGAAACCGCACCTGCGTAAAAGGAATCGCAGATGCGGGACCGCAGAAGCGGTCTAGTAACCGCAGAAGCGGTCTTGTCCACAGAAGCGGCTCTCCATCGCAAAAGCGGAAGTCGCAGATGCGGAAATAACTGGTCAGAAATGGTTTTATTTCCCTTCGCGAATTTTTGAAAGGGTTTCATATTTTCACTTCGGACTTGGAGAATTTGGGCGAGTTGGAGGAGAGAAATCAAGGGACTTCATTGAGCTAAGAATTTCTAAACCTAAAACACGATTTTATGGTGCAAATACATGAAATTACACTGAAAACTCAAGGAATTAGGGTCAAAAATGATGGTTTAGGGCTTGAAACCTAAGAGAACAAAAATGGGAATTTGAGGGGTCATTTGGACTCCGATTTTGGTGTTCTTTATATCCATGGAATCGTGGCGAGATAAGGAATCCGGTGATGTGAATTTTATAATTTTTCGAGAAGTGGGCCCGGGGCTCGGGTTTTGCCAACTTCGTGATTTTCGATGTTTTTCGAGTCTTTTCGATTGGGTTATATTCCCTTAGCATATTGTGACGTATTCGTTGTGGTTTTGGTCAGATTCGACGCGCGAAGAGGTAAATTCGAAAGGCAAGGGCATAGCAAGCTAGGACTTTGGCCGGCTTGAGGTTAGTAATAAATGTAAATGTTGTGTTGAGGGTTTGAAACCCCGAATTTGCACAACGTAGTGCTATGTGAGGTGACTTGCACGCCGGATAACGGGCGTGGGGTATAGCACCGTCAGGGATTGTGACTTGGTCCGTCCCGCTTAATAAAATTGATACCTATTTGATTGTAGATTTGTAATATCCTTATAAAAAAAATGAAATAATTGTCATAATTGGGCTTCGTGCCAACTACTTGAATCTTTCAGGGATTATTTTAATGGTTTCCTACCATATTTATAAATATTAAACTCAGTCTTGGTATTTAATACTGTGTTTGAAATCTCAGCCATTTTCTTAAATTAGAAATTAAGTTAATATTTTTAAATGAAGTTTGGGCTGAATATTTTTATACTATTGTGTAATTTTTGGACTGAGTATGGGATCCCCGCACGCCGCAGCAGTATTATAATGATATTGATATGAGGCCAAGGGCCTGTTTGATGCCACGAGATAGCTTATTATTGCGCTTGGGCCGTAAGGGGCCCCTCCCGGAGTCTGCACACCCCCAGTGAGCGCCGTCGAAGTTAAATAAATGGAGCGGGCTGCACGGCCGCAGCGGGGTACTGGAAGTACCGATTTATGTGTTGCATTGCATATTTAATTGTCATTTATTTCTTCATCTGTTGTGATGTTTATTCTAACTGTATTGCTGTTTAATGGTATTTTTAGCTTTACTTTGTGTTCATTTAGGATTTCTTATCCTCAGACCTTATTTATATTTATTACTTTCTGAGTTGGAAGTACTCACAATACTCCTTGCACCTTGTGTGCAGATTCAGGTACACCACAGGGTGAGTGAGGACTCATGTTAGCTGAGCAGCATTATCCGGGAGTATCGAGGTAGCTGCATGGCGTTCGCAGCCCTGATCTCTCCCATCTATCTTTATTATTTTATTCGTAATTTTTCCTAGTTGGACTTGTAATAGGTGGATAATCTGTTTTAGAGGCTCATGTTCGTGACACCCGATTCTGTGGGTTGATTAGTACTTTGTTTTCATTTTGGGGTTTTCGAATGTTAGAGATTAATTCAGAAGTTCCGCATTAAATTGATATTTTAGTGGTGAATATTTATTTATCTATCTAGATTAACTGGCTAAGGTTGTGAAAATGGTCGGGCTTGCCTAGCAATGTGTTGGGCGCCATCACGACCGGGGCTTGGGTTGTGACAACAGTTTTACTAAGATATTAATGTGCTTTTTTTAATAAAATTGCAGGTTCATCCCTAGTAATGTTACTACAAGGATCATCACCAAAGCCACCAGAAGGCTTTATGATGGTCCTTATGCGACTTGGAGTGAATTCCCATTCGCTCTCAAGGAGGCAATCTTCAATCAATTTAAGGTATAAATATTCTTTTAAGCAGTATAATCATTTATTAGCTTTTAGCTAATATTATATTATAAGCAGTTAATGCACTTAACTTTTGAATAATTATTAGCTAATAAAAGCTAAGTATAATATATCGAATATAGCTTTTATGATATTTCTATCTAAATATGATATTTTCATATAATACTTGACTTTTGAAATACAGAGCAAGTGTGTATGGGAACACCGCTATAGCGCGGAAGTGGCTGCAAACTTCCATCTCAAAGCTCGAAAGCGGTTGTCCCATTGTTTCTCCAAAGCTAGGCAGTTGAACCAGAAGCCTGGCTGGATGCTTCAGGATTTATGGGATGATTTGCAAAGGCAATGGCTTACAGCAGAGTTCTTAGAGAAGAGCGAAAAAGGAAAGAAAGCCCGGGCATCTGAGAAGGGAGGATCCTTGCACACTGGAGGTACGGTCAGCCTAGGGACGACAAAATGAAGAATGGTACGTAATTGCTTAATTTATTTTAATTTTCTTAGTATATGTATTCTGTTTATTAACTAAAATTTATGAGTTTTCAGGAAAAAAAGTTGGGGCGTCCGATGAACCAAGATGAGATCTTCAAGGAGACTCATATTGTGAAGAAGAAGAAAGAGACGGACCAAGAAAGGTGGGTCGAGGGCCGAGCCTCGACTGTACATGTAAGTTTTCACTTTTCATTAAGAATTTTGATTTACTTTTATATAAATTTGGAAATAGTAATTCACATATTATTTTTCTTATAGGGTCGCTTCACAGCTGAAGTGGAGCAATTCATACGCAGTCAGCCACCTAATGAGTCCGGCGCGCCAATCCAACTATCGGACGAGGATGCTGAGAGAATGTGGACGCAGGCTGCTGGCAGTCCAAAAGGGGGGAAGGTATACGGGCTTCCTAATAAGAAATTCCATCGCTATAAGTGTGGAATGCAAGGAATAGGGACTTCCTCCCAAGCCGAGCAACTTGATGGGGAGAGCCTCTCCTCTATGCGGGAGACTGTGGCAAAGCTCACATCCGAGCTAGAAGCCGCCAAGGAGAGAGAAAGGCTTAGAGATATGCAGTACTCTGGCATGCAAGCTCAGTGCAAGGGCATGCAAGAGCAGATCAAAACTCTCCTAGCTTTTGGCAATTTTCCAATTCCCCGGTCTCGTGAGTCATCGCCAGAGGCTCGCCTTCCCCGTGCTCATTCCTCCCGTCCTCCCCGTGGTCATTCTTCCCATCATCGACAAATAGCCTATTCTAGATACCGTCATGGTGAAGAAAGTTCATCAGACGGTGATGATAATGATGTAGAGAACAATCTTTGAACTTATTAGTTTATGCTAGACAAATACAATTGGTTTTCGAATGGTTCTGTAATAACATTTAACTTATTAGTTTGCTAATTAGCTTAAAGTATAAAGTTCTATTGAACTTTATACTTTGTTCGTTATAATTATTGTTGTTGTTGCTTGTTGTTGCTGTTGTTGGCATATTTGCCTATTTAGGAATTTTGGTAAGCTGGCAGGTGGTGTAGCTGCCAAAAGAGGCAGTTCCTGCCAGCAATATACCAAGAAAAGCGACCAACTTTGGTCGCTATTTGGTCGCTTTCTATTTAAAAAACAATTTTCTGTGAAATGGCGACCAAGGTTGGTCGCTATTTAACCTAGATTTCCCAAAAAGCGACCAAGATTGGTCGCTATTTACCAGAAAATTAACAGTTTCTGGAAATATGGCGACCAGGGTTCGCTTATTAATAAATAAAAAAATTAATTCATGTATTTAGCGACCAACTTTGGTCGCTTATTTAAAAAAAATTAAAAAATTTATGGTATAGCGACCAACTTTGGTCGCAATTTTCCAGATTTTAAAATATAATATTTCATATGCAGACCAAAGTTGGTCGCTACTTTATAATTAATAATAAATAAATAAAAACGAAATTTACACAAATGAGACCAACTTTGGTTGCAAAATTTGTAATATTAAAATAATATAGCGACTAAAGTTGGTCGCCAGTGTCTTTACCGGAATATTTGGTCCTTTGACTTTAGAGACCAAAGTTGGTCGCTAATTAGCGACCAACTTTGGTCCCTAAGGTAAAGGGACCAGCTTAATATCGACCAGTCACGTTTGGTCGCTTTTTGGCCAATAAGCGACCAACACTGATCGCTTTTTGTGGTCGTTTTTTTCCGGATTTCTAGTAGTGTTGATTCGGGTGTTCTAGTTGGAAGTTAGAATTTGAACTTAAAGAAGTTTGAGATTTTTGGTTTGATGCTTGAGTATTGGTTTTGGTGTTGTTTTTAGCGTTGTGAGCTCTTGGATCAGTTTGTATAGGGTATAGGGACTTGTCAGGATGATTAGATGGGATCCTAGGGGCTCAGATGAGTTCCGGGGTGGTTTCAGATCATTTTGAGTTAAGTTGGAATTGTTGGTTTTCTATTGTTAGTGGTATGAATCACAAACGCGTGGCTTAGATTGTGATCGCATAGACAGAGATTGTCCGCCAAAGGCCGTGATGGCGCCTAACCTGCTTGCTAAGCAAGCCAACACTCAACAACGATGATAGAAACCAGCTATTAAGTTATTAAAAAAGTTATGATATAAATAAGAAAGCAGAATAAGTCTCAAAATAACATCATGAATACAAAAACCAAAGGATAAGGTCTCAACACGACTATAATTGTCTCACGAAACGGTCGAAATCAGAGTCATATCATTACGAACATCTAACAAGAGTAAATTATCTCAGTTAAACAATAACATATGTCTGGAAAGAAGTAAAATGATAGAAATAAATAAATAAGAAAGGGAGACTCCATGTGTTGCGGATCGAAAGTAAGCTCCTAACTAGATGGATGAGTATGACTAGTACCTGCCTCAGAATCTGCACAAAAATGTATAGAAGTATATTAGGAGAATAAAATTACTGTACTCAGTAAGTATCAAGTCTAGCCTTGAAAAAACAATGACGAGGGATAGACATTAACACCTGCTAATAGTCCAATAAACAAGTGAAAACATAAATAGCACAAAAAATAAGGTATGGTATCATCAGATAGGTATAAAGGTAATGGCATAATGAAATCCGGAATTTAGACATGCTTCTCAGGCAAAAGAAATATAATACAATGTCAAATATCTCAATTTCCTTTACAATCATGATATGAACCCATCAATGTTTATATAAAAGCTACTGTATGCGTCTAGGATGCAAATGCATGCTCGTGATCTCTCTTAATACCTCACAACACAAATCTATATGCACTCACAGACCAAAGTAACATGGGTAATCACCTGACTTTGAAGGGACAAATCCATATCCAAACGTTGCTGCAGCGTGAAACCCGATCCAATCATGATACTATCAACAATCAATAATCAATATCCGCTCACAATATTCTTAGTGTACAAAATTCTTAAATTTTCTTAATATCCAACTCATCAACTCATGCATATACAGATGAGATGATAAGATAAAGAATCACCGGGACATAAAAATAAAATGTGAATGAATATTTACTTGAATAAGAGATAACTATGACTAATCATGTAACTCAACTTTTCATAATAGTTCAATATGGTTATTCATTGTTCTAAAGTCCGATCATGATATCAAACATAAGCAAAATAATCCAATAGCCACTAAATATATATCAAATAAAATAAGAATATTACTACGGTCAAATGAACAAGCCATCCCTGAAAATATTTTCTAATTATGGATTAATTTTATCACGTAATCATAGAATCAATGAAACATGGGAAAACGTTCATAGAGTCCAAATAAGGCATATTATAAGCCTAACTCTACCAAGCTATTATCATAACCTAGCCACGCACATATTCTTGTCACCTCGCATATGTGTGGTACCTAAATCAATAAACAAGTAACAAATAAATCACTTATTGGGAGAATTCCCTCTTAGAAGGATAGACAAGAGACTTACCTCCACTTGAAAATACCCTCAACTTTCCAAAGCTGATTTTCCTTTCAAATCCACCTCCAAACGACTCGAATCTAGTCAAATATTACTCAATAAATTCAAATAATGCTATGGAAATTAACTCCAAATAATAAAGCTTCAATTTTGAATAAAATCTCAAAAAGTCAAAAAAGTCAATCTAGGCCCACATGGTAAAAATTTGAATCTTAGGGTTGATTTTGACTATCCATAATCTCACGAGTTCAAACATGTGATTAAATTATAAATTTGAGTCCAAATCGACCGACAAATGACCAAAATACATCCTCGAGTACAAGTTTTAGAGCTGAGTTATGGTGGATGACAAAGGCTAGCATTGGAAATGTACCAGTGTTTCAGTTATAAGCTACCACTTTGTTCATGGTAGTTTAGGACTTATGTTCTGTTTCTGTAAATTTCAAATAGATGATGTAATCTTTCTTCATATCAGAGTTGTATTCTTAATCTTATTCTTATTCTTAATCGCTCATGACTTGTACTACCAATCCTTGGGATAGTTGTATTGATTTTCGCAATCTTATTTATTATTTATTGATGATTATCTACTCAAACTGTGTTAGTGTTAGTTGGTTTACTAGCAGATTGGATTAGGTGTTATCACGACTTGGTGGGATTTTGGGTCGTGACAAAATCCTATAGAATAAAATAAGTATAAGAAAAATATAATTCTTTCCTTAAAATAAACTCAAACAATAAATCTATTTCCTTACAAACTTGATATCCAAGTTAACAATAAATATTTACCAAGATTCTCTATTATTTGAGCGGCTGCTAGGTCATAAAACATGAAATAAAATAATATCTCGTGCAAAAGTGAATCCTACTCCCGCTAAGATTAAGTGTCAGCACTCTACGAAAACCAACTAGTAAGACCAGGCCTTTCAGCATGTTTTAAGTTGCATGATTGTTAATCATCAAAATTTCAATCTCCAACAAGTTGGATTTGACTTAATGTTCCTAATTCTTGTGAAATTGAGATGGATATACTCATCAAGAAGTTGAAATATTCTTAACCAAGTTGTAGTTCTAGCTGTCCATCCTTAAATTAGACGATAACTCCAGTATATGAAAAATATCGACAATTGTAAATGGATGATCGATGTATTTTTATAAGGTCAGTAATATTATTGATGTTTTCTGCTTTGCTCCAAGATGTCATAATTTATTTATTTTTCGTTTGATCAGTTTGTTTATATACATCAAAAAGAAAAATAACCCAAATCGAAGCCCGAAATAAATCAAACTGAAGGTCAAAGCAGTATGGCATCGAAAACCTCCAAATGGTGAATGCGCCTTTATTTTAAATGATATGTCTCCTGCGAGTTGGGATGGTGCAACTCTAGAAATTACCCCTCCTACCTCAATCTATCCCATAAGATGGGAAAAAAATTAAAATTGTGGCATGGAGGAGTCCTTATGAATATGAAATAACAACAACGATCCAGTGAATTAACCCCATTAGTGGAATCTGGGAGGGTAGTGTGTACGCAGACCTTACCCCTACCCGAAGGGTAGAGACAGAGGCGGGGGTCACTGGACCCCGTAAAATTCAACAGAAATCTTGTATATGTATATGTGTATACCTTAAAAATGGTTGAATTAAATACTTGGCACCCTGAACGCTAAAAGCCTTTAGGGGACACTGATTGAACAGACTATTGTGCCCCCGTCGCGTTAAAATCCTGGGTCCGCCTCTGGATAGAGATGCAGTTTCCGCTTATGGATATGAAAGGAAAGTAAATTTACTAAACCAGTACATCAGTCTCATGAGCAAGTTACTCCTTATAGGTCCAAGCTACCAAAACATTAACTGATTTGGGAAATGGGGATTAGTAAAAAGAGGAAAAAGAAAACGATCCCGCCAATGCCCTAGCTTCCAAAATTAAAAAATCAAGTTAAACAATAGAAACAGCTTTGCTTGTGCGAGTTCGTTTGCATTGCGAATCCCAATCGAAGTAAAGAATGAGAGTTGTGGTAAATTAACAATCACCAAAAAACTAGTCAATATATAATGAATCTTACATTATTGAATACGTTTGGACATATTTTCCTAGACACGTGTTACATTGATACTTCGGCGTGACGAAAAATAAACAAAAGGTTTTATAACATTGATGTCTCAGACATATGGGTAGATATAGTTTGTTTTTTTTTTTTTTTTTGAAGTGTAGATATTGTTATTGTTTAGCAAATTACTTTGAAAAGAGGAAAGGGGTTTCTTGATAGCTTCTGAGAATGGAGGTAACTATAACCAATTAAACTTCATCGTATCTAAAGATGTGACAAGACCACACGTTAGGATTGCAAGCTTATACAAGGGGAAGCACTAACTACTCAACATTGACTAATAGTCCTGGTGAAGTTAAAGATTTGAGCAAAAAAGGAGAAAAGTTACATGCAATGGAATCCGATTATGTACATTAACTGGAGCAAGCCAAATAACATTTCCGGACAAGCTATCGAATGGGTACATACCTAACGAACGGAAATGACAACCTGCACTAAAAATGTAGCAAACAGTTTCCTAAGTGTGTCTAAAAGTCTAGGACCTCGACCTTGAAAATCATGGTGGTAGAATAGGAAGATGCAATAAGCTAGTCAAGCAAAGGAGTAGCTACACAGGACGAAGCTACCAAAAGCTGAAGATATGGAGAAGCCTTTGAAGGGAGACGAGAAAGCTAATAGTAAAATCCAAGGTAATTAAGCCTCAGATGCCCTATACTGATAGTTAAGCAAAAAGGGAAGAAAGAAATGTACAAACAAACATGACTAAGAGATAAGATGGGTAAATACTTACTTGAGGTTAAAGTGTACTAAAGAACATCCTTAACAAGTTTTGGTAAGAGATAGTCAGATCAAAGAGAGAACGATGGCCTATTCTGATCAATTGCTCTAACCACGCGAACTATTTTATAGATATCCGTACTTTCTACAGTACACAAACTTCTGTTGTCGAATTAGATATGCAGAAGTAAAAGATGCCATGAAAATATGAAGGTTAGAAAGGCACCTTTAATATAGTATTCCATGTATTAAGGACAGAAAGAAGCCAAAGGAGTAGAGTGCAAAACGGAAACCAGAAAGCCACGATACACCTAGCAATAGAATTCTGAAACCAGGCTTTCGATATTAAAGTGACAAAATAACTATGTGGGAGAATGTGAGTATATTGTCTCAGCAAAAAGTCTACTCTTCGACTCATCTACCAAGAAATAACTCTTAAATACATTACTGCGATTGTTATACAAGAAATACACAATTGCACCCTTCCTTCGAATGTAACAGCTACATCATTTTTTATACTGTGAGAGCTATGGGTGAAATTTCACAGCCAGAACTATGGACTCATGGCGAATTAAAGTGTGAACTCATTGAAATAAATTCTCTATCTTTCTATGCTAACACTTCTACAACAAAATGGGCCTCAAACCTGTTGTCAGAGTATCTTTCTGCAATCAAAGCCATAATCATCTATATATGGTTGGTCACTACTAGTTGTACGATAAATAAACGGGTAATGTCCCTATTAGTATCGTATGTCTTGACTATGAAGTAACTCAACCACAGCACCAACTACACCCTTTCCCTCGACCGAAATGTCAAAGCCGGGCTCTTCAATTTTCCTTTTTAAGATTTTATCCAGTTCCCCTCGCAGTTTCTGCAAAATTTGGTTGCACGAGGAAAAAAGTTTATTTTTGAAAAAATAAAAACTGTACACCGCAAAGATGAAAATGTTGCACCAAGCGAATATCAAACCTTTATCAAATCCAACACACTTTTTGATGCAGAAAAGTGAAGATAGCCTCCTAGCATTTCAATGCCCTCTCCACTTTTGCTTGGACTGAGATTACCACCAAACATAAGGAGAGCATAATCTGATATGTTTGTTGAATCTCTGATATAAATGCTTGTAGTCTTGACTTTCTCACTGTAAACCAAGTATGGAAGAGGGAAAAGATGAACACCAGCATTAACAGATGCAGGGTGAATATCAACTTTTCCAACTTCTTTCGTGTAAAATGCAGTACGCTTTCCTCTTCTTTTACACTGCACAACATTTGGGTAGAGACCCGAACAAAGGATAGCGCATACCATCTCTAAATCATTGCTATACTCATTGTATGCCTGCAAAAATCAGATCACTACCTTTCAATCTTGCTAATGAATGGGTGCAGTACTGCTATATGGACTTAAATCAGGAGCTAAATCTTATTTGCTTCTTCCAGATCATGATATACATGCTTTCTGTATTTGTGTTCCCACTCCCTCCCAAGGGCCACCCATATGAATAGTACCCCCTATGAATAATAAACATTTATGACAAGACAAGGTTAACCCAGACTGAAACAGCATTAGAGCAGAGAGATCTTCAAGGAGAAGAAATTTGGAGACATCACCTTAGCTCCTCGTGATTTATCCACAAAACCGATATCTGACAGTAGGTCTACAAACTGATTTCTCATGTCTTCCAACATCTGCAACGTTACAGGAGACAAGAAATTTTCCCAACAGAATGCTCTTTCTTTTCTATAATGTTTAGCATCTTTCCATCCTTCAAATGCTTTAAGAAGTGCAATATGGTCACTGCATCAAAGAGAATAGTGTTTTCACATGAATAAAGAAATATTTCATTTTCACAAAATGATGCCACTCTTGGAAGCCAGAGAGTCATATAAACCATTTTTTCGGGTTTAACCTGCAAGAATCACCAGCAAATGATCTTTTGGCAGCATCTGCTTCCTCTTTCCTGTTTATTGGAAGGACAAAAGGATCACGGTGCGCAAGAGCAGCAGCAATAGTCAGTGCAGGGTTTAGACATTGGAAGATGGACCCCATCAGAAGCATCTTTCCAATATTTGGGTCCAGAGGTAGAGTGCAAAGATGGCGGCCTGTAAAGCAACATTCAAAGTAAACGCTCCCATCTGGAAAATACAGAGAAAGATAGATGCAGTATACAGCAGTATACAAACCAAGAGGAGTAAGCTCTTCTGTATCATCCAGAGCTCCAATAGTTTTGAGAAGTTCAATGGCATTGTGGACAGAGAGAGGATCTGGAGGTTGAAGTGCCTTGGCCAGAAAGGATTCAATAGCGCCAAACTGCAAGCTCTTAATTTGGAGACAAAGCTCCTGTAATGGTGTTCGAAGAATCTCAGGTAGTTGATATTGAGGCATTGCATCATGTATTAGTTTCGGATACAACCTATAACAAACTCCAGGTTGCACACGGCCTGCACGACCACGTCTCTGCAGAAAATAAAAAATCTCCACTAAGGCAGAAAATTAAGCCAAATGAAATTGAAAGAATTGGGATGGCAATGTGCTCCAAATATATATCTAAATTCATTTTGCACTTTTAATTACCTGATGTGCCGAGGCCTTTGAAATCCATGATGGTAATAAACAAGCTAGCTTGTTAAGAGCATCATAACTAGTCTCTTTCGCCTTTCCACAGTCTATGACGTACACGACATCATCTATAGTTATACTGCTCTCAGCTATGTTGGTTGCAAGCACAATTTTCCTGCATGATCAGACCAAAGGTGTTAATTTGCAAAAAAAATACTCTTCACTGATTCATCATAAATTGGCTAATTTACATTGGCTGCCAGCCTACCACAACCCGCCTTTATCCGAACATGGGACCGGCATGGTGGAATTACTAGAGGTCCCACGGTGTATGGTATTTGATGACGACATTGTGCTCATTGACTGCAAGGGTGTGAACCAAAAGCTTAAACTATGGAGGAGCACTCTAGAGTGTGAGGATTTTCGATAAGTAGAAGTAAGAGTGAATATATGCTCGTATTCCGGGAGAATGGAATAATAGATAAAGATATTACACAGAGAATCAAATGTGGATGATTGAAATGGAGAAACGCTACCGGGGTGTGATAGGAGGATGCCTACAAAGTGAAAGATAAGTTCTATAAAACAATTATAAACTTATATGACCACCAATGTTATATGAGAATGAATGTTGAGCAGCTAAAGTCCAACATATCCACAAGATGAAATCCGCAGAGATACATATGCTAAGATGGATGTGCGGTCATATAGGTTAGAAAAGATTAAAAATGACCACAATCGACAGAAGGTGCATGTAGCACAATTGAAGATAAAATGAGAGATCGCTTGAGATGGCTTGGTCATGTCCTATGTTGACCTCCAGATGAACCGGGCAATAGGTGCAAAACCATGATAAGCGAAGGTGTTAAAAAGAAATGATGTAGATCTGAAACCGCATGATAGTTGTCTCGAAATGCCTACAATCTCTTGGAATCACTAAAGACTTCACGAAAGATTTGGCACAATGGAAGAAAAAGATTTATAATAGGATATACCAATTAGTTGGGAATATATTTTAGGGATATTTTTTATTAAAAGTTATATTTTAGTGATGTTAATACGTATATTTTAGTTCCTATGTTTTATAGGAGTTAGCTATATTAGAGATTCTTATGCCAGTAGAAAATATAGAGAATTTCTAGTATTCTTCATTTAAATTCATTCTATATAATAATTAATATTAGCTTGAGATGAATTTAATTAGGGAACATGGTCAGTGAGGATTCATATAGCCGACCCCTACTTGTTTAGAACTAAGGCATAGTTATACCAAGACTAATGAACTATTAGGTTAAACTATTATTCTTAGCAGCTCTTTACCTACTGCTGAAATATGAGTTCTTTGATTCAAATGAAGCAAGGATCGTCCTGATGTATTAGTCTATGCAAGTGACACTGGAAGTCCACCATAAGGTTACAAGAAATAAAAGAAAAGGTAATGCTACACCCGAAATATTGAATGCTTGCTAAAAGGTAGTTTTAGCTAAAAGATTAAAGTATGTGAATTCTTGGACATCCACCTTTACTCAACAAAGAACGCACCTCATGTTAGCAGATGGGCGGTCAAATATTTCTCGTTGATTTATTGTTGGCATTGAACCATGAAGAGGGAGGATCAAAAACTTCCTGGTGTCTCCAAGGAAGTTGTTAACCTTAATTTTATCAAGCAGCTTAGAAATGTCATCCCAACCAGTCAGGAATACAAGAATTGCACCTTCACCTTCACGACGACAAATATACTCAATCGTTGCTTCCACCTACTCAAAGATAAACGGAATAAAAAATTTCAAAGCTAGGAAACACGAAAACATGTGCAACCAATGCAATAAATGTGTCTTCGATAAGACCCCACGGTCAATAAGGAGCTATAAATCAAAATGATCTGCCTGACAAAACTCCTTTCATCTGTGAACATGTAAAGTACGTACAAGACCCAAATCAAGCAGCGAACCAGACCACGCTTCAAGAGATTCTCTTGTAGTCATGCTGTAGCCTTTAAAATGGGAACCAATGTCCACATCCTACAAAACAGACATCTTCAATAAGCGCCTAGTTGGTAAAAGAATAAACATATCATGTAAAGGAGTAATTGTCGCTTTCAAATTTCAGTTGCAATAAATAACTCACCAAGTAGTCACACAATTCGCTTGAAACGATCGGGTAACTAAAGGAACATACAAGTTCTGACACAACACAATTTTCACAGTACAGAATCAAATTAATGGCTCAAACCAAATTAATTTGCTCTTAGAATTGGCTACTCAGTACAAGAAAATAGACCCCCCCCCCCCCCAACAACCTGAACCTTCTAATTTAAAAGGGTCAGTCAAGCATAATGCTGGCAACAATTATCCCCTCAATGTGAACCATCTGACACACAGCCTCACATCCCCCAAAACAGCAATTTTCTGTTAGGAGGGCAATCTTTATAGAAAGTAAATTCAATAAAAGCGCGCTTCTAACTGGCTAAGAGATACCAGCATTTTACTCACGTTACGAGGCCATTCAAGGCATCCATAGGACAGGAAGCTCTAATGATTGACTCGAATTCATATCTTGCATCAAAATAAAATGTTTCCTACCATTAAGGAGGTAAAGCATACAAGGAAACATGATCTGTGTTAGTCATTCACCATTTCATCAAGACAATAAATATCTCTTCAGTTCATTTACTTATCCTTGTCAAAATTTTAACCTTCTGAAAAGCAAGCAATAGCACCTGCTTTTAAAAGTGAAATTACATGGCAAATTCTTATATTTTCTCCTCGGTTGACGAATAAGATGACCACGTATGAAATAATATAGCAAGTATGCAACAGTTCATTTCTCTCTCATTCACTCTCAAGTCTCCCCTAGACAGGACAAAGTTATTCAGCAAATCTGGCTAGATAAGCACGTTTTGGAGCAATGAAGGTTTGATAAGCAGATCGACCTATAGATACTAAATGCTTGTATGTCACAATTTACAAATATTATGCAACTGCAAAGAAAAAGATTTCTTAAGCACTAATTATAACAGCAAGAACAAGCTGACTTAAATCAATTTTAACTCAAAATGTAAAGAAACACAGTAACAATAAACTTGTAATAGTACTTCTGAGTCAAAAAGCCATGTCTAATTCATCAAGTCCATTTTCAAGAGAAATGAAAACATTTTACTTGAAAATCATCAACAGGCAATAATTCAAGGCAGAAACCATGCCTCAAAAAGATCAGTCAGAGGATCTCTTTTAGAATCTTGTTGCCTCTGCCTTCTCCTTGAGCTTCCCTGGAAACTGTCTGCTTCGGATTTTATAAGGTAACGAGTCTTCTCTAACACGTCTTCAAGAAACAGCTCTGCCACTGGATATGTCAAGCCCTGGAAAAATAAACCTAAGAAAATTAGATACAGAACATCATATTTGAACTTGTCTTATAACATGGAGATACACAAGCTTAAACCATAATACCGGTATATGAATATTGGGTGCATTTCTGAAGTATTTGGAGAACAACTCAGCGTTAATAGTAGCACTCATCAGAATGAGACGCAAATCAGGTCGTCGAGGAAGGAGGTCACGTAAAATTATTAAGAGAAAGTCTTCATTCATGCCTCTTTCATGGATTTCATCAACAAGCAGATGGCTAACACCAGTCAAATCAGGGTCCTGAACCTACATTGAAAAGGAAAGGAACGAAAAAATCATCTTTCGTTCAAATAGATGTAAAAGCTTTCATTCGCAGTTTCATACTAATCCAAGATAACTACTAGATAATTATATCATAGTATCACACCCATCTTAAGCAAACAATATATTAAGTTTTTTTTAAATGAAGTAGATTCATTTAAGGCATCAAGAAGATGCAAAAAAAAAAAAAGTTACAGAAGTGATTCTGTTAGCTTCAATACATGAGAATTAGACTAGGACTAGGGAGCATAAAAATCCAAAAAGATGATCTGTGCTATTTACAGAAGAGAGTTTACACCAGTTAAACAGACTCATAGACATCTAGCCTTTAAGGAGTGATTTGGAGTTGAGATACCATCAAAGCATCTAAAGCTCCTCTCTGTCCAGATATATTAAGACAATACATTAAGGTTCCTTCATCTTCCATTGTTGAGCTTATATCGGAGCACATATAAGCCGTGTTAATTGACTCTCTGAATGCACAGCAGCTTAGTGATAAAGATGTGAAGAGAGAAAAAATAATATGTATATGAAGCATTGCAAGTAGCAATTTGCCCTGTACTATTTCAATTAAACAAGAATTACAAAAGTCTTGGTAGAAAAGAGTTGCAGAGCGTAATACCAGCCGCCGCAATAACACTCCTGTTGTGCAAAATAGCAACCGCGTTTGAGCAGAGCGCTTTGACTCCAGTCGGATCTGGTAACCAACAGTATCAGCAAGATTCTCTCCTCTTTCAGAGCATATTCTAGCTGCAACTGATATGGCAGATATACGGCGAGGCTGAGTGCATATAATGTTACAGTCAGCACCACGGAGGGATGATATCTCCTCTTCTAGAATGAATTGAGGGAGCTGAGTGGTCTTGCCACAACCAGTTTCTCCAGAAACTACCAAAACCTGTATTGACCACATAGTGAGTATACTCTCCCTGGAAAAGCCCTAATATTCTAGTAATGGGTTTCAAAAGCATGGAAGCACCAGAAAGACCAGGAAATTCAATTAGAATCCAACAATAGGAAATATTATTGCAAACATGCCAATTGACCTGCAAGCAGAGATTCCTAACAATGAATGCTTTTCTAACATGGGACAATATTTCCGCAAAATTTCAAAAGTGACTCCGAGAAAATAAAACAAAATGGAAAGTATGAAGCGTAATGAAAGGATGAGCATTAAACAATTATGCCAGAAGAGGTAGTCTTGAGAGAACTGCTTCTGGGACTCTTCCTTACCATTTTATGAGAGATTCTCCCCCGTGTAGTTACAAATTCTAGCATTTGAAAACCACAAAAATCGCCATAGTTCTAGGTTAAACGAAATTTACACATCTCTGACCAGAAATTGACAGATGGTTAGATCAGTTGGTTGTGCCAGGGTTCCTCATACTAGACTTCGTGCACTTCAGGAGATGAAGCATTGGTATCCTAAATTGATTGCGTTAATTGATGGGGATGACAAGATGGACATTGAGTACCCATTCTGTGATATTATAAACAGAAAACTCAGACTATGGCGGTTAGAATTGGCAATGTTAATATTGTTATTGATGCTTTTCTAATGGCGGTTATAGTCTACAAATTAATTACCTTTTGTAATCCATTAAGCATTCAATAGTAAGAAAAAGTGAGACATTACTGACATGGCATACTTGGATCGTATTGGCAGGCTGCTTAGTTCTATAAAGTAATAACGTTGCAGTTAGTGTTGATGTCTTTTTAATGGTGGTTACAGTACATAAATTTATTCCCTTTATAATTCATTGATTGTGCAGTAACAAAAATAGGTGAGATGTTAGTATCATTGCATGCTCAGAACATTATTGCAGGTTGTTTAGTTCTGTATGAGTTGCATGACGAACTGCTTTTTATTACAGTGTGTGCACTAGAACATTGAAGTTTTAAAATCTCAGAAATCTTTTTGAGAAATGGTAAGAGTATTATTAAAGAATAGCACCAAGGAGGCGCAGTAAAAGTAGTTACAGGTTACACAAAAGCAAATCTCTTCCTATGTAACGACCCGATCGGTCGTTTTGAGCTTTAGCGTTCTGTTCGGTAGTTTGAGACTTTGAGTAGCTTCATATGATGTATTATGACTTGCGTGTATGGTCGGTTTTAGTTTTCCAGTGGTTCGGGATTGATTTGGAAGAATGACTCTCGATTTGGAAGCTTTAAGTTGGAAGAGTTGACCAAGGTTTGACTTTTGGGTCAACGGAATCGATTTCATTCAACGTTTGATTCAAAGAACTGCGCTTAGCCCCCCCGCTCATGAAACGGCTCTGCTGCAATGGATGGCAGAGGGTCCGTAGTACCCGAAGCACTGGAGTGATCCAGTAGCCGGGAAGGGGCCTAGAAGTGCCTACTACTACACCACACTACACTTGGCTTGTTAGAGAGGTTGGCGAACTACTACGATCTATAGATTTCCCATCTATATCCAATCCCAACGAGAATAGAAGCGAGTCGCTTCCGGCCTGTCTTGTAGTCGTAGTCTTTTAGCTTATGTAGTCGTCGGCCTTCCTACACGCATGCATCCGCCAGAATGCCTCCTTGGTTCGGGACGAAGCCAAGCCGATACATACGATAGGCGACGGAAAGACCCCCATTTCATAGCGCCTGGGGAACGCAAGATTGATCGAGGATTGGAGAGGAGAGGTGGAAGAAAGGAAGGGCACGGGATGGATTTAGGAGTCTTTGTGCGAGCCGTATAAAAGCCAATCTAATTTCGATGGGCATGTAGGCGGAGAAAGGTTGGGAAACTATAAGGCGGAATCGAATTTTTATGGTTCCTATAGGTTCGTATGATGATTTTGGACTTGCACGTAGGCTCGAATTCGATTTTGGAGGTTCCTAGAAGGATTCGGCACTATTTGTTGAAAGTTAACAATTTGAAGAACTTAAGAGTTCATAAGTTTGACCAAGAGTTGACTTTGATGTTATTGGACTCCGATTCGAGTTCTTAGACTTTGGATAGGTGTATATAGTTGAATTGAACTTGTGTGTAAAGTTTGGAAGTAATCCGAAGTGTGCAAGTGTGATTTAGACACTCTTTTGAAGGAATGAAGATTTAACAACTTAACTGATATTCTGTTCGGTTTGAGCCTCGATTCTTTGTTGTGATATTCTCGTGGGTGCTTTGAGCCTTTGGATAATGTATTTGTACTTGTTGGTATGATTGGATGGGGTCCCGAGGGGCTCGGGTGTGTTTTGGATCATTGGTTGATAGACTAGTTAAGTTAAGGATTTAGAGTTTGACCACGGTCAATATTAGGTCAAGACGACCTTTTTCGGTGTTTTGAGTGTGCGATCAGGTTCGTAGCGTGTTTTATGATTGAAAGGCATATATGATTTGTGTATGGGAGGTTCCAAATGAGTTTTGGGTGCTAAAACGAAGTTTTTGCTGTTGCTGATTTTTCTGGTGTAAACACTTCCGAAAATACCGATTATGTCCCTGAAATTTTCCGACTTCCTTTAAAACTTCAAAACATCATATCTCCCTACGGCCAAATTAGGTGATTCAAAAGGCTATCTTGGGTGCAATCTAGCAAGGATTATGTTGGGCTTATCAAATGTGAGTTCCGGGGTCATCTAGGATCTGATTCGAGCTGGAACATCTACTGCGTTTTTTTTTACTTGTTCCGAAATTTAGTCACTTTTTCTCACACGGTTTAGGAGCTCGGATTTTGAGCGATTTTGGATGGAATTTTCACAATTTGGACTGGGGTAAATATTTTTTACTCGGATTTGTTTATATTTCATGATTCCAACCTTGAATTTAGCGATTGTTTGATGAATCAAATTGAAGAAATTGAGAATTTTAGTAAAAAACCTTTCCAAAACATAAATTGATGATTTGAGGGTTGATTTGAGGTCGGATTTGGATGAAACACATATTTGGACTCGTATTGGGATGGGTGTTCGGAATTTGTGAGTTTTGTCGAGTTCCAGGGTGCGGGCCCAGGGTTGACTTTTTGATTTTAGTTAAAGATCAAAACTTTATTATTCGGAATCGTTTCCTATGGCTTTTATTTATGATATTAAGTTATTTTGACTAGATTCGAGTCGTCCAGAGGTTTATTTATGCGGGAAGGGCTTCTTAGGGGTCGTTTGGTTGGGAAATAAGTTATCACATGATTAATTATACCCGAATTACTTATCCAACCCTCCCATGGGGATAAAATAACACTACAATCCCGAGATTAGTTTTACCACAATTTTATCCCAACCAAACGTGGAATAAACTTATCTCAAATTTAATCCCGAGATTAATTATCCCTTATCCCCGTACCAAACAAGCCCTTAGAGTGTTGATTTAGCTTATTTAAGGTAAGTGTCTTGCCTAACTTTATTGGGAAAATTTTTCCTACTAAATGATATTGTTTGCTACATGCGGGGATGATGCATATACGAGGTGACGAGCGTATAAGCATGTGCCAGGGTTTCCATGCTCAAGAGGGGGAATTATATGCTTCTTGTGCTTCGTTGAACTTGGTGATCCCTTGACTTATGCTTTATTTTATTCTAGGACTAATAAACTGAATTATCTGTGTTAAAATCATGCTAGAATATATGACATCTTAAAATGATTTAAAGGTGTTGTTTCTCGCGACGGTTTACATACTTGAATGATTGTGGCATCATGAACACCCATTTATACTTGTTATGGTCATGTTACTTGAGCTTCTTTATCCGTAATAGGAGATGATGATTGGGGCCTTAGGGCTATGTTTGGCACGATGGGTATTTCCGTGCAATTGATGTGATGTTGGCACGATGAGTATTGTCGTGCAGTGTGAAAAAAGATTGGTTGATTGGTTGTTATCATGTGAGAGGAATGGGAGTTAGAATCTTGTTATGATTACTTGTTCGTTAAACACTTACATGCCCTCTACTTTGATTTTCATTAATGTTTTGTTGTTTTGTATGTTACTTTCCCGTTTGTGTTCCTTATGTTGTTACCTCTGTGTGTTCCTATTCGGCATGTTACTGTTATATCTATGTTTCTACCTTGCATGTTTTTGTTACTCCAATGCTTGTACTTAGACTTACTTTTGCTACATGTCATTTCAAATTCATGATTTTACTTGTTATTAGCCCAAGCATGCCACATGCCTCTATTTGTTATGTGATCTACTTATTAGATGTCTTGACCTGTTACCTGCATTCACTTAGTACCTGCCTTCACTTGCTATATGCCCTTACTTGCCACATGCCTCCACTTGTTACATGATTTCACTTATTACATACCTCTACTTGATGCGTGTTTTTACTTGACGTACATCTTTCCCCGTTTCATGTTCTACACTTCTTTGCTTAGCGGGCTGGGTTACTATTGAATTGATTGTGTATTTGTGCTTTGCGGAAGCCTTGTCTTTATATGTGGGAGACTAGTTCTGGGATGCTGTGTTGCTCATCTTACTTTGTTGAGTTTGTATTTCCTAGTTGAATTCCGCGTGTTAGTATTATTGGCATTACGTTGTAAATTTCCCGTGTTTGGTTATTGTAGACTAGTTATGTATGAATTAATTATATGAGATCAGGTTGCACGCCGCAACGGTATTGATATTATATGTGAGATCGGGTTGCACGCTGCAACGGAGAAAAAAATTATATATATGATCGGGTTGCACGCGGCAACGAAAAAGATTTATTATGGTTATTCTTGTCTATTGATTTTTGTTATCGTATTGTGTTGTGAAACTGAGAAGTAGTGATATTCTGGGCCCTCTGTTAGTTGTATTCTTGTTTAATCTATACGTGATTATTTCGTGTCTTTTTCTCGTATTGCTCTCTCTACTTATCATCTCTACTTATCATCTGCACAGGTAAAATATTGGGCGAGTATATTTTAACTTAAAACCTCGTCACCATTTCACTGAGGTTAGTCAAGATACTTACCGAGTACATGGGGTCGGTTGTACTCGTACTATACTTCTGCACCTTGTGTGCTAATCTTGGAGCTGCGTAGCTGTGGAAAACGAAGCCTACCATTGAAGACGTACCCGCATTATTCAAGCTACCTTTTGTTCATGGTAATTTAGAATTTTAAATTCTGTTTATGTAAACTGCAAACAGATATTGTATTTATTCTTTATACCAATTTGTAAATCTAAATCATAGTGGATCATGTCTTGTACTACCAGTCTTTGGGAAGTTGTATAGAATTCAGTTAATATCATTCTTGTTGTTTTGATATTTCACTTGGATTGTCTATTTCTATGTTAGGCTTACCTAGCAGTGAGTTAGATGCCATCACGACTAGGTGTATTTTGGGTTGAGACACCATATGAGTTCTATCACAGCTTCAGCAACATTTACATAATTCTGGTTACCTCAAAAGTGAAACAAAAGTAAATAGTTCATCTTGATATTCTAACTTGAGCTTTCTTTATCTTCATAATACCAGGAATTTCTCTCCCTCCAGACTGTCCCACCATATGCTAGCTGGGATAGTTTGCCACCATTTCATTTGATTGGGGTCTTGCCTCTAATGTTCCACAAACTTCAGTGGCTCACAGGTATATCCTGGCGTGCTGCATTTTGGTCCCAGCATATTTAAAAACAGTTACCATAGCTGATTCGTTACTTGACAGCGCAAATAACTGGTTGATTCTCTCTCAGGCTTATCTCCACATTGATAACATTAAGAGCACAGCTGAATCCTCTTTTTTGGAGGTTGCCACGTGTTAAAAAAGCTTCTCGGGAAACCAACCAAACGAAGAAAGCCACTTTGTACAGTGCATTTGTTTTACAGATTTGCTTCCATGGCCACAAACTCCTTTGTTGCCCACCAGAATTCAAATGGAAGCTACATGACTTTACGGTGAAGCTGCCCTTACTATCATTCTTCCACACTATCTTGTCGTGTTTATTGTTCAATCCTTGAGATGGCTGTAGTATACCCGAAAATTCAGATAGCCTTCTCATTTCCCAATCATTAAGAAGTTTTCTAAAATCAAAATTCCACCCTTCTTGTTCTCTGTTGGTTGCCAAACTTGACCCAGGAAGCAAGGTGAGTCTGTATAGGTCCGTTAATGAGTTTTTTTGGGGGGGTATGGCCTATCCAATTGTCTTCCCAAAAAGCAATTTTCCTTCCATCTCCCACTGTAAACCCAACATTACTTACAAACTTATGCCATAATGATCTTATTTCCACACGCCCACTCCAGCTGAACTAGTTGTTGGCTTTGTATTCAGCAGCCTTGAAGACCAAATTTCATGCTGATAATATCTTTCCACAATGATTGTTCTTATGATGGAAACCTCCATAGCCATTTCATCACTAAGCTGCGGTTGTGGTGGCTCAGGTTCTTGATGCCAAGTTCTCCAAACTTCTTGCTGTCTGTTAGAGCATTCCATCTCACCAAATAAAAAGATCTTTTTTCTTTGTTGCCCTGCCACAGAAAATCTCTTCTCAATTTACCTAACCTCTTCTCCACTTTAACAGGAAGGGGAAAAACGACATTATACATGTTGGGAGTGAATGTAGAACATTGTTAAGCAATACTAATCTACCCCCCAAAGATAGATATGGCTTTTCCATCTAGCCAAGCTCGTCTCACTTCTCTCTACTACCTCCAGCAAGATTTCTTGAGATTTAGCTTTTGCTTCCAATGGTAACCCCAGGTAAGTTGTTGGAAACCTCACAGCCCAGGACATAAGCTAAACCTTCAATATTTGTAACTTCTTTTACTGGAAAACGCTCTTTCACTAATTAACATGAAGATCAGACACTGCTTCAGAAAAAGTGAAAACTAATGTTTCATCACAAAATACGAGTGTGTCGTCAGCATAGAGATGTGAAATTCTTAAGCTGTTGTTCCTTCTTTAGACATCCTGAAGCCTTTACTAAAGTCACTTTGCTTGGCAGTCTTCAACGTATGGCTAAACCCTTCCATTGCTAAAATGAACAAAAAGGAGGTACCGGATCACCTTGCCTCAATCCCCTTGTGAAGGGAAAAAACCCACAGGAGATACCATTCACTAAAACATAGTATCTAACAATTTGCTATACATATAAAAATGATGTCCATTCTTCACATCCAACAAAGTTGAACACATTGTCCTCGTCATGTGCTCACCATACGCTGAAAGTGAACGCATCACTAGGTGTTTCATATCCCCATCCAAAATCCATGAGATTTAACATAACAGGCTTCCTGTATTGGATTAGTTAATAGGCAGATTTTCAGATTTCAACACATTAATCTCTTGCTATTTGATTTGCGTAAATTGGCAGGGTAAATTATCGTATGTGACTTCTCTTAATTTATTGTTCTGAGAGTGCCCCCCCCCCCCAAACCCCTCTCTTTATTTCTATGTCTGAAGGCAGAATAGCTTATTGTGCCGTTCTTTAACACTTCTGAATGGCTTTTAGAGAGAGAGACTCCCAAACATGCCCCAAAAGAAATGTTTAATGATATTGAGAAAGAGAAATTACATGCCAAACAACAACAACAAAAAAAAAAAAACAGTGTAATCCCACAAGCGGGGCTTAGGGAGGGTAGTATGTATGCAGACCTCACCCCTACCTTGTGGAGGTAGAGAGGTTGTTTTCGATAGACCCTCGGCTCTTGAAAAATTACAAGTCCAAGTTAGCAAATTAAAGCATAAAGCTCTATATCAATTGTTTATAACTCTGAATCAATATGGTTTACTCCTTAAGGCTTAAGGCTTTTATTTAGGTGACAAATCCTAAGGATGTATAATAAAAATGACTGTGAGACAAAACATCCCACAAAAGATAAAGATAGACAAGTTGTTGCATCATAGATGACAGGTTATTGCATCACTGATGACAAGCTACTGCATCACAATTCACAAATGACAACCTCCTTGTCAAAGGCATATGTTCTCGTCGAAGTAAAAGTCATGAATATGAGATGCATAATCAGAATTGTGACATGGGACAAAATGAGCCATTTTTTAAGAATCTATTGATGATCACAATTACGAAGCCATGCTTTCATTGAATCTTTGGCAATCCCAAAATGAAATCCATGTTCACCTCTTCCCAAAGAGCTTCAGGATATCCTACCCCATGGGATATCCCACCATTGTACCAAACAACCCCTAAGGCCTTTATATAGGTGGAGAAAAACATCTCATTGAAAGACAAAAATGACAAGCTACTACATCATAGATAACAAGCTCATGTATCATTCTTCCGGGGTTGGAAGAGGCTCCCTTTTAAGTATCTCAACTCGCAACATAAGCTCAATCGTCGTCATGCAACTTGGGATGAGTTTCTTCAAACCTTCCCGTTCTTCTCAAGCATAAATCTAGTATACAGATTTAGGTAGTTGATGCCTTAAGTCACCTGTCTACTTTGCTTTCTATCTTACAAGTTATTGTATTTGAAGTTGTGAAAGATCTATATGAAGAAGATCATGATTCCTTTACTTCCACCAAAGCCTAAAAATCTTGCTTATGCATTCAGGTGTAGGTCCTTGTATACCTGATTCCTTTACTTCCACCTTCGATAACTAATATCTCCATTACTCAAAAGCTAAGCAGATAACGAAGTGGCATATTTTGCTCTCCTAGTCCAGCCAAATTTTCTATCAACTTCAACACACACACACATATATTATGTGTGTATATATATATAAAAGGGAGAAAGCAAGTGATGACTACTCAGACAGACCAGTGCATCCGGTCCATGCACACTCTAAAACCACTTAAGATGAATATTGTACATTTAAATGCGAAGGTGTTTCTAAATACACGTGGCAAGATCTAGAGTTTAGTAGAGTTGTATGTGAAATCATCTGCAAATTAGACAATTCGAAAATAAAATGAGCTGAAACAGCAAACTTTCATGCGGAAAAAGTAATTATTACTGATATTGCACCTGATTACTAGCAACAGCTTCCAAAAATTCATATTTTACTTTAAATGCTGGAAGTTCTTCCCTGAATGAGATCATTGCCTTGACTTTTTCACTTTCCTACAAGCAGAATGATCTAAAAACAGTCAACTTCTGCAACTAAAAAGTACCATAAAAATAAGATTGAGGACAGATAAACTAGATAGAGAAAGGTGTACGGTGTACCCTTGTCTTTTCCTGTTTCTGTTTAAGTTCATTATTAAGTCTCCGCTTGGCAGTATCATTCTCTACAGTCAACTTAGGTCTGGCTGTTTCCAGAGCTTTGGATGATAACTTGGCAGAACTACCAGATGTTGAAGAGGAAGTCCCACCAGATACAGTATCTTGTGAACTACTCAATAGATTTCCCACTCTTTCCTCAATCTCCGTAGACATCCTTATCTGTGACATAGTTACAGAGTAATTATATTTTTTGTTAGTGTGGTTACAGTTAACTTACACGTTAACAAATACCAAAGAACACAAGCAACCCACCAATAATGATAAGTGAAAGAACACTCTCACCAGCTAACAGAAAGATGCCAGTATTATACCTCTTTCTGTGTAGACCCATGACGCTCATCAAGATCAGCTCGATAGCTTGGCAATGGGACTTTGCTTGCAACAAGTGCCTTTCCTTTGTTATAAGCATGGCTTTCTTCCAGCAAATACAAAAAGCATGGAAAGAACAATTAGGTAAATGCTTTACTTCACTATGACATAAAATGGTGCTTTTTAATGTTGAATCCACAAGGAAAACCAGACTTTCTTAAAACCACAAAGGAAGCCAACTTATTTTTCAAATGAGCGGATGGAGCTAATTTATTACCAGGTTTAGTTTCTTCTTCCATTAATTTAGACACAAACACACAGGAAATGTCATATGTCACACATGTAAGTTCCCGCAATTACCATACATTGGAAAGTGTAAGTAACATGTCTGCTTTATTGAGAATGAAACTTTTTTTTTGGTTTGGGGGGGGG
>NW_017676144.1:0-14053 GCF_001879085.1 Nicotiana attenuata | reverse complement strand
GAGGGAATGAACATGTCTTCTTTTCATCTTCTAAGTTTGAGTTACTTACAAAAAAGTTAAAAACATATTAATTTGAGTTAAAGTAGAGAATATGTATACATTACATAATTTAAAATAGCAATTACACTTCAATCCTCAATTAGTTGGTACCTGCCATATGCATCCTCACTATACATAAGACTCCTAGAGAATAATGGACCAAAAGTAAGCTACCAATATGTCTAAGCCGTAATCCAACTAATTGATATCACCTATGTAGATCTTTTCTTTCTGTCATTTTTAATAGAAATTAACAAGATCTTTTCTTTGTTACATTATACCCTACTTTCCAAAAAGTTCGCATGGATTCTGGGAGAGGCCTTTTGAGATAACTTTCTTCCATGTAATTTTAAATGAATTAATAAACAAAATTAAATGGTTTACATCTTAAATAAATTTGTATACGGTGAAATCGGAGGGTCCAATTTCTCGTCATTAAGGCATTCGGAAGATCATGGCTCGAGGCCACGACCGAGTACCCTCCCTCGAGGGACGTCGATGCTCGACCTCAGTGTAGTAATAATCACGATGATGGTAGAAATGGGGAGTTCCCAAGGTGCGCGGCTAGGACTGACAAAGTCTAGTGGGCTATTTTGAACCCAAATCAGGGTGTCATTCGGTTGTCCAATCCCCATATCTATGTAATTAATGTATTTTGTACTATGCGGGGATTTCCTTCCTATATAAACGGAACCCTTGTCATTGTGTAAGGATAAGTTGCTTCAGCTGCTCCACAAGAAATAAAAAACAACATTCTCTCTGCTCTCTTACATATTCTCTTGATATCATTGCTCCCATTTATTATCTTCATTATTGTTCATCATTTATTGCTTACCATTGGCCAAAAAGAGCCTTCTTAGGTTTTACTATAACTATTAGTCATACTTCGGTTACCCTCGATAGCTCACAGTCGAGCCCCCGGGATCGACCTCGAGGCCCCCGAAGCGACAAGCTCGAGGCCCATATTGTTAATCTCTCGGTTTGATCATCACCTTACCTTTAACTCTTATTTCGTTTCCAAGTCTCACATACATAGCATCAACTGCTTAACAACCGGCATAAAAATAGATCACGTATTTCTAGAGTCTCATAATCAAATTTAATTGTAATTACCATTTTCACGGTAAATAAAATTGTGCAACTACTACATTCTCCATAAGTTTGCAACTTGTGTGAAGATTAACAGGTCACAAATACAAAAGTCATATTTAAGTAAGTGCATTTCCCGTCTCACAAACATATCTAATATACGGGTATTGTAACAATTCCTTTTCTCAAATTCCATGATGCACTTTTCTCAAATCTTCTTTTTACGAATTTACATATAAATGAGAAATAGAGAATGTATGCAATGTTCGCAATTCTCAGTTCCCAAAGTTTTAGGACATGCATGGAGGAGAAAAGTAAATTTGTTTTGACACAATAGAAGCATGTTTTAAGAATTTTTCTTTTTGTGTGAATTGTCATTTTTCTGCATTACAAAAGCAAGACTAGTCGCATCTTCAATTACATTTGGTCTTTGCAATCTATGTTTAATTATAAATGTAAGTTCATAATGATGGAAATGGCAGCACGTGCCATGCTAAATATAAAACAAACGAAAATAAATCAAAATCCTAGTATTTTCCTCATGATCAAACCACTTACAAGTAAAGCTCTAATTGATACGCCATATCAGCCAACTTCTGCTGGTCATCCCTACTAAAATTCCGCCTTATTACCATTTCCTGCTCGCCTCCTCTCTTAAACTGCTCCATCTTCCCCCACCACTCATTTTCATTCATCACCTCCATCTACAACCAAAATTCACACTGTTAACTTTGAACACGCCATCAATCACTCGAATGTTATTCACAATTGCATAAACATACACATCACGAGTTCATATAAACAGTGAAAATAAAGGTATTTATTCGTCTGCAGCCGTACATCTATATTTATACATTTCTAACAAATGCACAAACAATGAACCAAAAAGCAGATTATGTATTATACATAAGAAGCCTTCATTTTTGCAAAAAGGAAAAAATGTGTGTGTGAACTTGGCACAGGAACAGTACCTGAGCGGCTTGTTGCCGAAGGCGTTCGGCACGCCAGACAGGGTCCCACCATCTCTGTTCACCACCGCGTCCTCCTCCTCCACGACCACCGCCACTGCGGCCTGCGCCACCGCGGCCTCCGCCGCCGCCGCCGCCGCCACGACGGCCGCCTCGGCTGTTCGGACGATAAGACATAGCGGATGATTTTAATCTAAAATGTGAGAGAACGAAACTCCTTGGGGCTGATGAAGAAAGGGAGTTGCGGAAGTGAAAATGAAGGGCGGAGGAGTGGGGGTTCAGAAGGCGCACTGACATCAGCGCGTCTACCTACTGAGAGCGGGGGTTTTATTTTCACTCCATTGAATACGCAACTTTTTTCTAGAAATATAAGCTAGTTTGACTCTACACTGATTTTCTAGTTTGACTCGACACCCAGTTTAACAAAGAAATGAATATTTTTATAATTTGTGGTCTTAAAAACTTAACAATCTGTTCGGATCATTGTTTCCCGTTATTTTATAATGTATTGTATTGTACTGTATCGTATTGTACCGTATCGTTTTATGAAAATAATGTTTGAATAGATTGTATTGTTTGTCATTGTTAAATAATATTTTGCTGTTTGGTTTGATTGTATCGTACTGTACTGTAACTGATAAGTTTACTAAAATACCCTCAATTATTTAAACATTGAATTTATCAAAAATTATGCATAAAATAATTTTTTAAAAATAAAACAGAAGAAGGCAAAACACATTAAGAAAGCACAACAGAAGAAGGCAAAACAAAGGAGCACAATTAATTAGAATTGAGTTAAAAGCAAATTAGGAGAAAAAGTAAAATAGAAGGCGGCAAAACACCTTTAACGTTGGCGGCAGAAGTACTGGAAAAAAAACAAAGTAGGTTAGAAGTTGGAGATTTGGAGTTAAAATAGAAAAAAAGGTAAAGGGTAAAATAGAATTGTGGAGTAATAAGTTAGGGCATAATTGAAAAGAAAAATAGGAAACGAACCACACCAAATCGGTTGTTTCAAAAAAGGGGACTTTTCATTGTTCCGGAACAATGAATTTAACAATACAATACAACCAATTTTAATGAAACAATCAAAACAAACATTGTTTTGGGATAACAATACAATACGATACAATGAGGAACAACCATCCAAACAAGCTGTAAGGGGTAAAAGCTTTGTAAGACCATAACATTTGTGTGATTTTAAAAATTTCTCATTCAGGATAAAATGAGTAAAATGAAGTATTTAAAGTTGAATTATTTCCTATATTTATATGGGAACAGACCAAAAAGTAAAGTACTTCATCTAAATACGAAACAGAGGGAGTATTAAATGTATTTTTAAGTTATAAAATAAAAATTAAGAAAATGTCATAAAAAAGAGAATGTTGATCCCATTTAGCTAGCTCAATAATGAACAAAATCTTGGCCAACTAAGTCCTTATATATCTCATTGTGATTTCTCGGGAACTTCTGCTGGAATATCTTATAAAAATTATTGTTACTTTTTTACCTAATATGAAAATACTTTAACTAAAATTTATCAAGTATAACAAATTGAAAACTAAATCTTAAAAGAGATATTTTAAAAAATATAATTTAATGATAATTTGTTTAGAATAGATTTTATCAAATGTTAAATATGTTTTCTATTAAAATTAAGACATAAACGATGATATCAAGCAAATTACAACCTTGCTAAACCTTAAGTTCTAGTTTTCTCATAAAAGGAAATACTTTGTTTGGATTTTTCATGCTTATAGCACGTGTGAGTCCAATATATAAGGATTAGTTACATAGAATGAACTAAGTGCCCCGATCCGAGATAATAGACACGAGCACACCATGAAGGCGAACAATCTCACGAATGTAAATCCGAGTCAGCTACTCTGAAAAGTAGTTAGTTATGACTAGAATTAAATGTGCAGACTTGGTCAGTCTGCCCACAATAACCCATACTGCATCAGATTTCTTCAAGGTCCATGGAAGCCCAACTACAAAATGCATTGTGATACGCTCCCACTTCCACTCCGAAATGTCAAGCCTCTAAAGCAACCCACCGAGTATGTGATGCTCGTACTTCACCTGCTGACAATTCAAACACCGAGCAACGTACTCAACAATATCCTTCTTCATCCTCCGCCACCAATATTATTGCCTCAAATCCTAATACATCTTCGCGGTACCCAGATGAATGGAATACCGTGAACTATGGGCTTTCTCAAGAATCAACTCACACAACCCATCAACATTTGGAACACAAATCCGACCATGCATCCTCAATACCCAGCATCTCCAATAGTAACCTCCTTAGCATCACCGTGTTGCACTGTGTCCTTCAGGACAAGCAAATGGGGATTTTTATACTGACACGCCTTGATGCGCTCAAATAAAGAAGACCTTGAAACCACACAAGCAAGAACCCGCCTAGGCTCCGAAATATCGATCATCACAAGCCGATTGGCCAAAGCTTGAATATCCAATGCTAACGCTGTCTCCCCAACTAAAATATAAGCAAGACTCCTTATGCTCTCGTCCTTCCTACTCAAGGAATCGGCCACCATATTGGCCTTTCTCGGATAATAAAGAATGGTAATGTTATAGTCCTTTAGTAGCTCTAACCACCTCTGTTGCTTGAATAAGTGTTGGGGACTCCTATGATCCGTGAACATCTCACATGACACACCGTAAAGATAATGCCTCAAAATCTTCAATGTGTGAACAATGGCTGCCAACTCCAAATCATAAACAGGGTAGTTCTTCTCGTGGGGCTTCAACTGACGCGAAACATAAGCAATGACTCTACCCTCCTGCATCAACACACATCCAATGCCAATCATAATAAACTGTATAAGAACCTGATCCTGGAGGTAAAACTAGAACCGAAGCTGTTGCCAAAGCATTCTTGAGCTTGTGAAAGCTCTCATCACAATCATCAAACCATCTGAATGAGCAACATTCTGGGTCAGTCTTGTAAGAGCCCATGAAAATTTCTACTCAAAACCCGAGAGCTCGTAGTGCCAAGTTAGGAATACGTGTTACCCCTTGGACTGATCTATGCATAAGAAGTCAAAAAATAATGTTTTACAGAAAAGTGCGATTATGCGGTCGAGAATGCGGCCGCATAACAGGTATGCGGACCGCATAGTCGCCGCAGAGTGAAACAGTGTGTTGGTCAAATTTGAGGTCAACTATGCAGTCAATTATGCGATCGCATAATCGATATGCGGACTGCATAGTCATCGCATAATCCCCTTGGGATTTTGTAAGGGGCAGTTCTGCGGTGCATTATGCGGCCGCAGAACGGGTATGCTGACCGCATTTCTGTCGCATACCCAAACAATGTCTTCAGGTTTTGGGGAGCATTTTGCGGTCCATTATGCGGACCGCATGTCAGCTTTGCTATCGCAAATGTGATTGCAGATTTGAGTGGGGCTCCTATTTTCTAATTTTTAAAACCCGACCCCCTATCGATATATCTTGTTCAATAGCTCATTTTGAGCCTATTTCTTGGTACTTTTAGAGTGAGAAAGAGGGTCTAAGAGAGGGAAAGTGCTTAGCATCAAAATTGCTCCACAAATCTTTGTTAAACATTGAAGATAATCAAGTGAGGCACCTAAACCTTCATCCCAAGAGGTAAGACTTCATCACCTCAGCTCTTAAATTTTCAACAAAGCCCTAAGGGGTCATTAGTGAGGTAATTTATGGGTATAAGAATAGGCTTCTTGCATGCATACAAAATCATGGAGTATTTGGAAGTTGTGAACTAAAAAGAAAGCAATTAGGGTATAATATGATAAGAAATCTCTCCCAAAAAGGACCTAAGATCACAATGCACCCCTAGTACTTGATAATATGCTCAAACGAGCTAGAATCCTAATCTTGTTCCTAATTCTTGGTTCAATTTGTAATTCTTGTACAATAGATCAAAGTGCTAAGAGTTCCGGAATTTTGTAAGGATTAAGGAAAGCTTTATTGAGGTATGTATTGTGAGCACGTGATTTTTGCCCTATATGAATTATCCCAAAAATTCAAAAATGATTTCTTTATTATATTACTATTTTTGTGAATTTTTGTGTTATTTTCTGATAATTGTTGCATTTTATTGGTGTTTTTTTTAATTCATATGAAAAATATAAAAGAATACATTTGGCATTTGCATTTAGGATTTAATCTCATATTTTAGGATTAATTAGTGGTCAGTTGTTTGCAAAACAAAATATAAAGAAAATGACAAAAATGGTTCTTTGCATTTTTACTTTCAATTTTCAGAATTTGTCTTAAGTTTTAGTTTAGGATTAGATATTAGTTAATTTTGAAAATTAAATAATATAATTTTAGAGTCAATTTGGTCTTTGACTTTTTATTTGTCATTTTAACAAAAATAAAAAAATATAAATACAAAATAAGAAAAAAGAAGATAAAAGAAAATAAAATAAAAAGCAAGGGTTGGCTAATGTTTGGGCCAATTTCGTACAACCCAGGCCAAAATTCCCAGAAGCCCAAGTCAAAACCTTCAAACTCCTGCCCCAATTAGCCCAATCCACAAAACTAACCCGGCCTGTTTTTTTTAACAAAACGACGTCGTTTTGGCCTAGGTAAATCCAGGCCGTCCATCGCCTATCATCCAATGGTCCAGATTTGTTCACACATTTTACATAAAAGTGTAATAACACCCTTTACAACATTAGAGACCAGATCGTTGTCCTCCTCGTACTACCCTAATCCCCACCGTCTCCGCCACTCTCCGCCATAGGTCGCCGGCCGGAAATCGTCTCCGCCGGCGGCGTTCCACCAAACACCCCCAAAATTACACCCCGAATTCCCCTCGTCCCCCTCTTTCCAAATACACATTCAACTCCCTTCGAATCATCCCCAATCTTTTCGAATCTTAGATCGAAATTTCGACCTCAAAACCCTAATCTGTCAAACGGCGTCCAAAGTCACACCAGGGCTCCGACTTCACTTCCCCATCGTCAAGTCGTCATTATTCCCCCTCAAAAACCCGTTGAAACACCCCCAAATTCCCTAACCCTAGCCGCCTGCCTTTGGCTTTGGTGGCGGCGGCGCCACCTACACTGTACCAAACTTATACTCACACTCCTAGGTCACTCTAGGCCCTATTCTCTTTTTAATGCACAAAAACCAACTGAAGGCCTTCAAATTCACATCTAGGATCCAAGTTTACTAGCCAGGGCCGAATTCATCCGCACAAGCAGCCTGGGCGTGTCACTTGTCCATTTGAATCTAGTAGTGAGTTTCCCCTATTCCTCGTTTATTTTATTTCCTTCTTCCTCTGTTCTCCTTCTTTGCTTCCTGTGATTTGTTCCTGTTTTAGTGATTGTTGTTAATTAGTTTAATTGTTCAGTAAGTTTGGTTTTGTTTATTTCTGTTTTGATTTTTGGGGTTTCCTATATGTTTCAATAATGGTTCTGTAGTTTAATTGTGTGTAATCCTGCGTTAGTAGTTCTGATTTTAGTTTAATTTTGTGTCGAATCTGTAATCAATCTTGTTTGAAGCCCTGTTTGAATGTCGATCCCTCATGATTGTTGCTAGTTAATGCTGAGCCAGTTTAATTGATAATTGTCTTTAATAATCCCATAGTTTGATGTTTAGTTTCAAATAATCCTTAGGCTTAGTTAACCCTAGTTAAATAATTGTTTGGATATAGCTGTACTAAACTAGTAGTTTCAAGGGTATTCAAGGGCATTTTGGGCATTTAAAATGGATTAATTTGTTAGATTAGTAAATTTCAGAATAAGCTAAGGGTAATTGGGGTAGTTCAAGGGCATGGAATCTCTCAAATAACTGAATTGGAAGCTCTAGAACATTCTGGATGAGTCTCAAATCAGAATTTTTATAACTTAGGGGTGTAGCTTGGGTAGCAAGTCAGGAAGTAAGGGATTAATGACCAATTTCTGAAATAAAAAAGGGGAAAAATGGGGAATGAGTTCCAGAACTTTCTGCCCCTATTCTTACCTATATAAGGCAGCCTTTAATGCCTTAAGTCACAAGTTTGGAGCCTTAAAATTCCCCCCAAAATATTCTCCAAGCTTCCTAGATCTGAGATTCAAATTTCAAACTCCCTTGGAGCTTAGGCTTCAAAAATATTCAGAAAAACAACAAAAAATAAAAAACAAGTACTGTACGTCGATTTCTCTAGGCTGATTTTTGAATTTTAATCACTGATTGGCACATTTTAGCACAACTACAATCACTGAAGTTTCAGAGTGTTCTGGATTCCAATTTGAATGAGTTTTGGGTGTATTTGAGCTATTTGGTTTGATTTTTGAGTTGAAGCTGGTCAATCGAGTCTGTTTTGGAAATCTGTTGTTGCTGTTGCCTTACAATTTATTCCGGCCCGTGTTTGAGTGTGTTTCTGGGTGTAAAATTGGGGCCTGTTGAGATTAGCTGTTGAATATTGCTGCTGACCCTCCTCTTCTCCTTTATTTCATGTAATCCAGGTATTTTCTCATGCTCAAGTGATGTTGAAGATTGCCTTCACCTATAAACCACAAGTTTGAAGTATAAATGATAAAGGAATACATGCTTGCACCTGAACTTTACTGTTATTTTTTTTTTTTTGAAAATTTTCGCGTGATTGATTCATTTGAACCATAATTTCAGATGTATTATTGAGAATATTGGACTATCAATGGACTGTTAATAGATTGTTAATGGATTTTCAGTACTAGTTATATCATCTAGGGCTGTGTTGAATTTCATTGTGAGTTTTAGTATAATACAAGTCCATCCATTGTGTTAGTTTGGATTGGAAAGGTTCTGTACGTAGAAGTGCCCTTGAAATCGTATTTTTCCCTTTTTGTAATCAATAATTGGACATCTGATTGTTAGAAGCAATTAACGGAAAGTCAAATATAGTGTCATATGAATCTGAGGATTAAATTGGAACAATATCACTAGCCTGCCTCGAATCAATATTAACAAAAAGCAATTTCAGAGTCAATTACTTCTTAGATTCGCCCAACATTTGGTTGATTTGGTCTCTGATTTAAATACATATATGTGACAGCCCGTTAAGATGTTAACTAGCCCAAAAGTGAAACTGGCGTCCGCTATTGGGCTTATCACAGGCCCAGGCCACCTGACCCTCTACAATCAAAATTTGGACCTCTTATTGGGCTGCTCTTCATGAGCTGGGCTGGATCAGTCTCGAGGTCCAAGGTCTGGAGGCCCAATGAATTGAGAGCCTGATTTCCTTTAACGCTTTAAATAGAAATAATGATGTATGAGCATGTTAATTGACTAGGGCTATTTCTTTTATTATTAGAGACAAATAAAATAGAAAACCATAATTGTATTAGGTTTGTCTTTTAAATAAAAATGAGACGAGCCTCGCCGCACAAAACGTATAAAAATTGCGGGGCCCTCGATAAATGTTTATACAACAATACTTAGATTTCGGGACGAGCCGTTTAGCGAATTTCACGGTTTTCCCCAAAGATGATAACATGTAGTTGCTTTAGGCGCGTATTTTAATAATATTACTTTCCTAAATTCGGGTGCACATTTATGTGACCCAAATCGGAATCTTAACGAAGTCGAAATGTGTTAACAATCACGGGTGCACTGGTGCGACGTGGTTCGAGATGCATTTTCACGACGTTGCAATTCTTATAAAAATAAAAATAATAAAAGCGGTTTACTAATAAAGACACATGAGTTTGGACATGTTTTGAAACCAGATAAATCAAATACAACAGTTGAGCGACCGTGCTAGAACCACGGAACCCGGGAATGCCTAACACCTTCTCCCGGGTTAACAGAATTCCTTATCCGGATTTCTGGTTCGCAGACTGTTAACAGAGTCAATAATTTCCTCGGTTCGGGATTCAACCGGTGACTTAGGACACCATTAATATCCCAAGTGGCGACTCTGAATATTAATAATAAATTCCGTTCCGACTGTCCTTTAATTGGAAAAACTCCTTTACACCCTCACAGGTGTAGGAAAAAGGAGGTGTGACAGCTCTGGCGACTCTGCTGGGGAATACAAACCCAGAACTTCGGTTCAGGGTTCAGAATTCGAGCTTAGATATATTGTTGTATTTGGCTTTACCTGACTTTCCTACATGTTTCATGCTAAATGTGCAAAATGTTGCTTTTTACCGCTTTGATATTATCTGAACTGTATATAAACTGTGCCGAAACCCTTCTCTTCTCACCTCCGGGGATGTGCTTACTGGTTGAGACTCCCTATTCTGTTAGTGTCAATACCCTGAAATAAGAAAGAGGCCGGACAAGTTACTAAGCCGGATGGCCTTTTGGTTCCCGGTACGTAGCCCCCTCCTCGACTCTAATTGTCTGCTCGGGTGCACAGTCTAGAACCTATCCCAGGCTTTGAACCTAGAAGAACTTGACTTCATGCCGGATCCCTAGTAGGAACGCTTATCTGCATCACGTGCATTTTGACTTAGGGGACTCAACACAGGGGTTGGGTCCGTCTAGGACAGGTGTACCCGGAATAATGGACCATCCTGATGCATCCTACTTGTGCATTTATCTGTTTTGGACTCGCATGCTGACCGGCTTTGAATATCTGGACAATTGAAAAACAAAAAGGGGAAAAGAGAAAACAGTAGTGTGGAGAGTTAATTACCTATATTAGAAAAACCAATATCCAAGTAGTGCCGAAATGCTGCCGGATTTTTGAGACAATGAAAGGAAAAAGAAGAAAAGTTTTTTTTAGTTTGTTTTGTTTGCCAATGGAAAAGAAAAACAAAAAGAGCTTTATTTTCCAATTAGTTCGTTTTATTTGCCACTGAAAAAGAAAATATAAAAAAGAATCTTCCTTTCAGAAATAGTGTATTAGAGTCTTGTTTTCAACAATAGTTAGATTTATTTGCCCGAACTACGTTGGTTTGATTCTCACCGGATGTGAGATACGTAGGCAACCCTCACCGGGTCCAACCATCCCTTTTGCAAAAATAGCCAAAAATACCAAAAATCTTAATATTTTGTTAAATAAGTCAGGTGACGCCATTCTTGTTAAAAAATAAGCCGAATGTCCCCAAAAGGGCGCCGGAAGGCTGTTTTTACAAGAACAGCCACCCTGAATCATTTTAAAACGGTTTGCGGGCACAACCTTAAAATCTCCCTTTCGGAAGTGTTGAAAGGCCGTATCTGCAAAATCGAGTTTTGTCTTCTCAATTGAAATTTTGCAAAAATAGCCACTTTGTCAAAATAAGCCGCAGTCGACATTGGAACCTTCTCAGTCTTGCGGAAGCCTGTGGCGATGCTGAGTGATGCCCCACGGGTCCCAGGATGTGAAGCTTTGATGTACTCTTGATCTAGTGTTAATCATCGAGTTTGTAGTTTGTTATTTTGGGTCTGCTTCTGTAGTTTCCCTTCAAAGAAAAACAAATTTGGAAAATCCCAAAAAAAAAATATCTCTTTATTTTTGCATTAATTTGCAAGAACTACGCTTGGTCTGATTCATGCGGGGTCATGATACGTAGGCAATCCACGTAGAATTCGACCATAACCAAAAGAAAAAAAAAGGGAAAAAGAAGAAAAACCACAAAAAGGCAAAATGAAAAGAAAATAGCGGAAAAACAAGAAAGAAAGGAAAGAAAAATCAAGAAAGGCAAGAAGGAAAAGAACAAAAGGAAAAAGAAAAAGAGAGAAGAAAAAGAAGAAAAACAAAGGAAGATAAAGTTTACAATTGGAAAATAAGGGAAAGGCCGGGATGACGCAGGCGACCGATCAAAAGCTGTTACCAATGTGTTAAATGCCCTAACGCTAACGTGATGGTTTCATTTTGTCATGTTATTCCAGAAAGGTGGTTGGTTTGTGGTTTCAAAGTGGTAACTCTTCTTTACAACACAAGGACAAAAGGCAGTCGGCGTCCTGGCAACCCATTCCTACAACACCCGGTCGAATAAACTGAACATGACAGGCCAAGAATCAGATACCAGTATTGTGGACCCGTCAAAAGATGTAGAAGTGGTGGATGTCAAAGCAATGAGGGAAGAGATGTATAAGTTGAGGCAGCAGATGGCCGAGATGCATCAGGCCTGCGCTAAGGGTCAGCCGACACCAATTTACCCTGCCAATCCAGTATATATCCCACCTTTGGCTCAGTCTCAGGAGCCTCCTACTGTGAATTCATCTCTAGCTTTCCCTTTCTACCAACAGAGTTATAGCACCACCTCCTACCCTCCCCAAGCTCCACCACCCAAACAAAACCCTCCTCCACCAATCACCCCTGTCTTTGTGGCGCCTCCACCTGCCACACGGCAGAGATCTTCCAGTGAGCCCCTGTTTCAAGTTCACGACAGCCTGTACCACCCTCCTGAGCATATCTGTAAAGCTCCTGAGCCATATTCCTACACTCCTCACCTTGAGCTCCTGGCGGAATCTGACAAGCCACTTAAAGATCCGGAACAGGAAGAAATGTTTCGAGAAGTAAAAAGCCTGGAGCAATCCTTCAGGAACATGCGAGGATTGGGTGGACAAGTAAGTGTGGCCTACAAGGACTTGTGCTTGTTTCCCGACGTCCAGTTGCCTGCGGGGTTCAAGTTACCAAAGTTTGATTTGTACGATGGACATGGTGACCCGGTGGCCCACCTGAGGGGATTCTGCAGTAAGATGAGAGGAGCCGGAGGACGGGATGAGTTGTTAATGGCGTACTTTAGTCAAAGTCTCAGTGGTGCTGCTTTGGAATGGTACACGCGGCAAGATCATGCTCGGTGGTACACTTGGGACGATTTGGCCCAAGCGTTTGTGTGCCATTTTCAATACAATCTCGAAATTGTACCGGACCGCCTGTCACTGACCAAAATTGAGAAGAAGCCCGGGGAAAGCTTCAGGGAGTATGGTTTCCGGTGGAGAGAGCAGGCGGCAAGAGTCGATCCTCCCATGAAAGAGAGCGAGATGGTCGATTACTTCTTACAGGCTTTGGAGCCTACTTACTATGGTCACCTGGTCTCAGCAGTGGGAAAATCTTTTAATGAGGTAGTGAAAATGGGAAGTATGGTTGAAGAGGGGCTCAAATCCGATAAAATCATGAGCTATGCTGCAATCAAGGCGACTACACAGGCCATCCAGAGCGGAGGGGTGCTGGGAAAGAAAAAGAAAGAAGATGTGGCGGTAGTTGACTCGAGAACTTGGTCCAGGGGCCCATCACCATATCCCCAGCCTCAACCCCAAACCTATCCCCGAGCTCCACATAATCCACCTCAGTATTATCCTCCGAACAATGTCCAGTCATATGTCCAACCACCAGGTCACTCCCTACGGCGAGCGCCAGCACCGCGTGATGCATTCTCGCCTTCACAGCATTTTCGAGCACCCAACAACCCTAGAAAAAAGGGGCAGGGAAGAGAACAAAAGAAAAGAAATAGTTTCACGCCAATTGGGGAGTCCTACACAAGCTTATTTGAAAAGTTAAGGCATGCTGGCCTGATTGAGCCGCTCCTCGGCTATACTCCAGACCCATATGCAAAAGGCTTTGATCCTACTGTACGATGCATGTACCACTCTAATGTCCAGGGGCACAGTATTGAAGATTGTCGTTCTTTGAAAAAGGAAATAGAAAGAATGATTCAAGAAGGGGTAATTGGATCAATGACAGTGGCAGGGAGCACGCAAATCCTCTTGGAACCGTGGTGACTGAAGTTGATGATGTTGGGGTTGGTAATGGTCTTGGCAACATTAATGCAGAACTCAGTGGTTAAGATACCATGCTTGGTAATTGGGAAGACGTTCTATCTCTTGGAGTTTTGGTGGTTTATTTTGTTGTCATTTCTGGTGTCCGGGTTATTTCAGGGTTGTAATCTGAATATTGTCTTGTGATTCAAAACCTTCTATCTTTTCACTTTGCTTTGTTTAATCATAATAGCTTGTTTAGTACCGCCTAGGTTTGTAATTCTAGTCTAGTTTGCTTGTTTTGTTGTTTAAACCCTTCCACCGTCAGTTTAATGCAATTCTCTGTTTCCTGC
>NW_017676143.1:50957-51211 GCF_001879085.1 Nicotiana attenuata | reverse complement strand
CTTTTTAGACATAGGGCCTCCATTCCCTAGTCGCCTCTTGCCAACATTAGGGCTCCAATCCCTGATTTGTGCCTTTTTAGACATAGGGCCTCCATTCCCTAGTCGCCTTTTGCCATCATTAGGGCTCCAATCCCTAAGTTGTGCCTTTTTAAACGTAGGGCCTCCATTCCCTAGTCGCCTTTTGCCAACATTAGGGCTCCAATCCCTGAGTTGTGCCTTTTTAGACAAAGGGCATCCATTCCCTAGTCGCCTTT
>NW_017676143.1:42858-45922 GCF_001879085.1 Nicotiana attenuata | reverse complement strand
TGAGTTGAGCCTTTTTAGACATAGGGCCTCCATTCCCTAGTCGCCTTTTGCCAACATTAGGGCTCCAATCTCTGAGTTGTGCCTTTTTAGACATAGAGCCTCCATTCCGTAGTCGCCTTTTTCCAATATTAGGGCTCCAATCCCTGAGTTGTGCCTTTTTAGATGTAGGGCCTCCATTTCCTAGTCACCTTTTGCCAACATTAGGGCTCCAATCCCTGAGTTGTGCCTTTTTAGACGTAGGGCCTCCATTCCGTAGTCGCCTTTTGCCAACATTAGGGCTCCAATCCCTGAGTTGTGCCGTTTTAAACATAGGGCCTCCATTCCCTACTCGCCTTTTGCCAACATTAGGGCTCCAATCCCTGAGTTGTGCCTTTTTAGACATAGGGCCTCCATTCCCTAGTCGCCTTTTGCCAACATTAGGGCTCCAATCCCTGAGTTGTGCCTTTTTAGACATAGGGCCTCCATTCCCTAGTCGCCTTTTGCCAACATTAGGGCTCCAATCCCTGAGTTGTGCCTTTTTAGACATAGGGCCTCCATTCCCTAGTCGCCTTTTGCCAACATTAGGGCTCCAATCCCTGAGTTGTGCCTTTTTAGACATAGGGCCTCCATTCCCTAGTCGCCTTTTGCCAACATTAGGGCTCCAATCCCTGAGTTGTGCCTTTTTAGACATAGGGCCTCCATTCCCTAGTCGCCTTTTGCCAACATTAGGGCTCCAATCCCTGAGTTGTGCCTTTTTAGACATAGGGCCTCCATTCCCTAGTCGCCTTTTGCCAACATTAGGGCTCCAATCCCTGAGTTGTGCCTTTTTAGACATAGGGCCTCCATTCCCTAGTCGCCTTTTGCCAACATTAGGGCTCCAATCCCTGAGTTGTGCCTTTTTAGACATAGGGCCTCCATTCCCTAGTCGCCTTTTGCCAACATTAGGGCTCCAATCCCTGAGTTGTGCCTTTTTAGACATAGGGCCTCCATTCCCTAGTCGCCTTTTGCCAACATTAGGGCTCCAATCCCTGAGTTGTGCCTTTTTAGACATAGGGCCTCCATTCCCTAGTCGCCTTTTGCCAACATTAGGGCTCCAATCCCTGAGTTGTGCCTTTTTAGACATAGGGCCTCCATTCCCTAGTCGCCTTTTGCCAACATTAGGGCTCCAATCCCTGAGTTGTGCCTTTTTAGACATAGGGCCTCCATTCCCTAGTCGCCTTTTGCCAACATTAGGGCTCCAATCCCTGAGTTGTGCCTTTTTAGACATAGGGCCTCCATTCCCTAGTCGCCTTTTGCCAACATTAGGGCTCCAATCCCTGAGTTGTGCCTTTTTAGACATAGGGCCTCCATTCCCTAGTCGCCTTTTGCCAACATTAGGGCTCCAATCCCTGAGTTGTGCCTTTTTAGACATAGGGCCTCCATTCCCTAGTCGCCTTTTGCCAACATTAGGGCTCCAATCCCTGAGTTGTGCCTTTTTAGACATAGGGCCTCCATTCCCTAGTCGCCTTTTGCCAACATTAGGGCTCCAATCCCTGAGTTGTGCCTTTTTAGACATAGGGCCTCCATTCCCTAGTCGCCTTTTGCCAACATTAGGGCTCCAATCCCTGAGTTGTGCCTTTTTAGACATAGGGCCTCCATTCCCTAGTCGCCTTTTGCCAACATTAGGGCTCCAATCCCTGAGTTGTGCCTTTTTAGACATAGGGCCTCCATTCCCTAGTCGCCTTTTGCCAACATTAGGGCTCCAATCCCTGAGTTGTGCCTTTTTAGACATAGGGCCTCCATTCCCTAGTCGCCTTTTGCCAACATTAGGGCTCCAATCCCTGAGTTGTGCCTTTTTAGACATAGGGCCTCCATTCCCTAGTCGCCTTTTGCCAACATTAGGGCTCCAATCCCTGAGTTGTGCCTTTTTAGACATAGGGCCTCCATTCCCTAGTCGCCTTTTGCCAACATTAGGGCTCCAATCCCTGAGTTGTGCCTTTTTAGACATAGGGCCTCCATTCCCTAGTCGCCTTTTGCCAACATTAGGGCTCCAATCCCTGAGTTGTGCCTTTTTAGACATAGGGCCTCCATTCCCTAGTCGCCTTTTGCCAACATTAGGGCTCCAATCCCTGAGTTGTGCCTTTTTAGACATAGGGCCTCCATTCCCTAGTCGCCTTTTGCCAACATTAGGGCTCCAATCCCTGAGTTGTGCCTTTTTAGACATAGGGCCTCCATTCCCTAGTCGCCTTTTGCCAACATTAGGGCTCCAATCCCTGAGTTGTGCCTTTTTAGACATAGGGCCTCCATTCCCTAGTCGCCTTTTGCCAACATTAGGGCTCCAATCCCTGAGTTGTGCCTTTTTAGACATAGGGCCTCCATTCCCTAGTCGCCTTTTGCCAACATTAGGGCTCCAATCCCTGAGTTGTGCCTTTTTAGACATAGGGCCTCCATTCCCTAGTCGCCTTTTGCCAACATTAGGGCTCCAATCCCTGAGTTGTGCCTTTTTAGACATAGGGCCTCCATTCCCTAGTCGCCTTTTGCCAACATTAGGGCTCCAATCCCTGAGTTGTGCCTTTTTAGACATAGGGCCTCCATTCCCTAGTCGCCTTTTGCCAACATTAGGGCTCCAATCCCTGAGTTGTGCCTTTTTAGACATAGGGCCTCCATTCCCTAGTCGCCTTTTGCCAACATTAGGGCTCCAATCCCTGAGTTGTGCCTTTTTAGACATAGGGCCTCCATTCCCTAGTCGCCTTTTGCCAACATTAGGGCTCCAATCCCTGAGTTGTGCCTTTTTAGACATAGGGCCTCCATTCCCTAGTCGCCTTTTGCCAACATTTGGGCTCCAATCCCTGAATTGAGCCTTTTAAGACATAGGACCTCGATTCCCTAGTCACCTTTTGCAAACATTAGGGCTCCAATCCCTGAGTTGTGCTTTTAAGACATAGGGTCTCCATTCCCTAGTCGCCTTTTGCCAACATTAGGGCTCCAATCCCTAAGTTGCCTTTTTAGACGTAGGGCCTCCATTTCCTAGTCGCCTTTTGCAAACATTAGGGCTCCAATCCCTGAGTTGAGCCTTTTTAGACATAGGGCCTCCATTCCCTAGTCG
>NW_017676143.1:39384-39933 GCF_001879085.1 Nicotiana attenuata | reverse complement strand
GAGCCTTTTTAGACATAGGACCTCCATTCCCTAGTCGCCTTTTGCCAACATTAGGGCTCCAATCCTTGACGTTGTACGCCTTTTGGTACATTAGGGCCTCCATTCCCTAGTCGCCTTTTGCCAACATTAGGGCTCCAATCCCTGAGTTGTGCCTTTTTAGATGTAGGGCCTCCATTCCCTAGTCGCCTTTTGACAACATTAGGGCTCCAATCCATGAGTTGAGCCTTTTTAGACATAGCGCCTCCATTCCCTAGTCGCCTTTTGCGAACATTAGGGCTCGAATTCCTGAGTTGAGCCTTTTAGACATAGGGCCTCCATTTCCTAGTCGCCTTTTGCAAACATTAGGGCTCCAATCCCTAAGTTAAGCTTTTTTAGACATAGGGCCTTTTTTCCCTAGTCGCCTTTTGCCAACATTAGGGCTCGAATCCCTGAGTCGAGCCTATTAGACATAGGGCCTCCATTCCCTAGTCGCCTTTTTCCAACATTAGGGCTCTAATCCCTGAGTTGAGCCTTTTAGACATAGGGCCTCCATTTCCTAGTCGCCTTTTG
>NW_017676143.1:30961-34629 GCF_001879085.1 Nicotiana attenuata | reverse complement strand
GCCTTTTGCCAACATTAGGGCTCCATTCCCTGAGTTGAGCCTTTTTAGACATAGGGCCTCCATTCCCTTGTAGCCTTTTGCCAACATTAGGGCTCCAATACCTGAGTTGTGCCTCTTTAGATATAGGGTCTCCATTCCCTAGTCGCCTTTTGCCAACATTAGGGCTCAAATCCCTGAGTTGTGCCTTATTAGACATAGGGCCTCCATTCCCTAGTCGCCTTTTGCCAACATTAGGGCTCCAATCCTTGAGTTGAGCCTTTTTGGACATAGGGCATCCATTCCCTAGTCGCCTTTTGCCAACATTAGGGCTCCAATCCCNTGTAGCTTTTAGACATACGGGCCTCCATTCCCTAGTCGCCTTTTGCCAAACATTAGGGCTCCAATCCCTGAGTTGTGCCTTTAGACATAGGCCTCCATCCCTAGTCACCTTTGCCAACATTAGGGCTCCAATCCCTGAGTTGCGCCTTTTTAGACATAGGGCCTCCATTTCCTAGTCGCCTTTTGCCAACATTAGGGCTCCAATACCTGAGTTGTGCCTTTTAGACATAGGGCCTCCATTCCCTAGTCACCTTTGAAAACATTAGGGCTCCAATCCCTGAGTTGAGCTTTTTAAACATAGGGCCTCCATTCCCTAGTCGCCTTTTGCCAACATTAGGGCTCCAATCCCTGAGTTGTGGCTTTTAGATATACTCCCTCCATTCCGTAGTCACCTTTTGCCAACATTAGGGCTCCAATCCCTGAGTTGCTCCTTTTTAGACATAGGGCCTCCATTCCCTAGTCACCTTTTGCCAATATTAGGGCTCCAATCCCTGAGTTGAGCTTTTTAGACATAGGGCCTCCATTCCCTAGTCGCCTTTTGCCAACATTAGGGCTCCAATCCCTGAGTTGTGCCTTTTTAGACATAGGGCCTCCATTCCCTAGTCGCCTTTTGCCAACATTAGGGCTCCAATCCCTGAGTTGTGCCTTTTTAGACATAGGGCCTCCATTCCCTAGTCGCCTTTTGCCAACATTAGGGCTCCAATCCCTGAGTTGTGCCTTTTTAGACATAGGGCCTCCATTCCCTAGTCGCCTTTTGCCAACATTAGGGCTCCAATCCCTGAGTTGTGCCTTTTTAGACATAGGGCCTCCATTCCCTAGTCGCCTTTTGCCAACATTAGGGCTCCAATCCCTGAGTTGTGCCTTTTTAGACATAGGGCCTCCATTCCCTAGTCGCCTTTTGCCAACATTAGGGCTCCAATCCCTGAGTTGTGCCTTTTTAGACATAGGGCCTCCATTCCCTAGTCGCCTTTTGCCAACATTAGGGCTCCAATCCCTGAGTTGTGCCTTTTTAGACATAGGGCCTCCATTCCCTAGTCGCCTTTTGCCAACATTAGGGCTCCAATCCCTGAGTTGTGCCTTTTTAGACATAGGGCCTCCATTCCCTAGTCGCCTTTTGCCAACATTAGGGCTCCAATCCCTGAGTTGTGCCTTTTTAGACATAGGGCCTCCATTCCCTAGTCGCCTTTTGCCAACATTAGGGCTCCAATCCCTGAGTTGTGCCTTTTTAGACATAGGGCCTCCATTCCCTAGTCGCCTTTTGCCAACATTAGGGCTCCAATCCCTGAGTTGTGCCTTTTTAGACATAGGGCCTCCATTCCCTAGTCGCCTTTTGCCAACATTAGGGCTCCAATCCCTGAGTTGTGCCTTTTTAGACATAGGGCCTCCATTCCCTAGTCGCCTTTTGCCAACATTAGGGCTCCAATCCCTGAGTTGTGCCTTTTTAGACATAGGGCCTCCATTCCCTAGTCGCCTTTTGCCAACATTAGGGCTCCAATCCCTGAGTTGTGCCTTTTTAGACATAGGGCCTCCATTCCCTAGTCGCCTTTTGCCAACATTAGGGCTCCAATCCCTGAGTTGTGCCTTTTTAGACATAGGGCCTCCATTCCCTAGTCGCCTTTTGCCAACATTAGGGCTCCAATCCCTGAGTTGTGCCTTTTTAGACATAGGGCCTCCATTCCCTAGTCGCCTTTTGCCAACATTAGGGCTCCAATCCCTGAGTTGTGCCTTTTTAGACATAGGGCCTCCATTCCCTAGTCGCCTTTTGCCAACATTAGGGCTCCAATCCCTGAGTTGTGCCTTTTTAGACATAGGGCCTCCATTCCCTAGTCGCCTTTTGCCAACATTAGGGCTCCAATCCCTGAGTTGTGCCTTTTTAGACATAGGGCCTCCATTCCCTAGTCGCCTTTTGCCAACATTAGGGCTCCAATCCCTGAGTTGTGCCTTTTTAGACATAGGGCCTCCATTCCCTAGTCGCCTTTTGCCAACATTAGGGCTCCAATCCCTGAGTTGTGCCTTTTTAGACATAGGGCCTCCATTCCCTAGTCGCCTTTTGCCAACATTAGGGCTCCAATCCCTGAGTTGTGCCTTTTTAGACATAGGGCCTCCATTCCCTAGTCGCCTTTTGCCAACATTAGGGCTCCAATCCCTGAGTTGTGCCTTTTTAGACATAGGGCCTCCATTCCCTAGTCGCCTTTTGCCAACATTAGGGCTCCAATCCCTGAGTTGTGCCTTTTTAGACATAGGGCCTCCATTCCCTAGTCGCCTTTTGCCAACATTAGGGCTCCAATCCCTGAGTTGTGCCTTTTTAGACATAGGGCCTCCATTCCCTAGTCGCCTTTTGCCAACATTAGGGCTCCAATCCCTGAGTTGTGCCTTTTTAGACATAGGGCCTCCATTCCCTAGTCGCCTTTTGCCAACATTAGGGCTCCAATCCCTGAGTTGTGCCTTTTTAGACATAGGGCCTCCATTCCCTAGTCGCCTTTTGCCAACATTAGGGCTCCAATCCCTGAGTTGTGCCTTTTTAGACATAGGGCCTCCATTCCCTAGTCGCCTTTTGCCAACATTAGGGCTCCAATCCCTGAGTTGTGCCTTTTTAGACATAGGGCCTCCATTCCCTAGTCGCCTTTTGCCAACATTAGGGCTCCAATCCCTGAGTTGTGCCTTTTTAGACATAGGGCCTCCATTCCCTAGTCGCCTTTTGCCAACATTAGGGCTCCAATCCCTGAGTTGTGCCTTTTTAGACATAGGGCCTCCATTCCCTAGTCGCCTTTTGCCAACATTAGGGCTCCAATCCCTGAGTTGTGCCTTTTTAGACATAGGGCCTCCATTCCCTAGTCGCCTTTTGCCAACATTAGGGCTCCAATCCCTGAGTTGTGCCTTTTTAGACATAGGGCCTCCATTCCCTAGTCGCCTTTTGCCAACATTAGGGCTCCAATCCCTGAGTTGTGCCTTTTTAGACATAGGGCCTCCATTCCCTAGTCGCCTTTTGCCAACATTAGGGCTCCAATCCCTGAGTTGTGCCTTTTTAGACATAGGGCCTCCATTCCCTAGTCGCCTTTTGCCAACATTAGGGCTCCAATCCCTGAGTTGTGCCTTTTTAGACATAGGGCCTCCATTCCCTAGTCGCCTTTTGCCAACATTAGAGCTCCAATCCCTGAGTTGTGCCTTTTAGACATAGGGCCTCCATTCCCTAGTCGCTTTTGCCAACATTAGGGCTCCAATCCCTAAGTTGTGCCTTTTTAAACATAGGGCCTCCATTCCCTAGTCGCCTTTTTGCCAACATTAGGGCTCCAATCCTGAGTTGTGCCTTTTAGACTATAGGGCTCCATTCCCTAGTCGCCTTTGCCAAC
>NW_017676143.1:11080-26762 GCF_001879085.1 Nicotiana attenuata | reverse complement strand
ATGTGCCTGTCGAGACTTCTGTAGAGCAGTTGGAGAGAATGGCAGAAAGAGTTTTCACAATTAACCAGATCCCCTTCGGCAAAAATGACTTGCCCCCAGAAGGGGCCGCACATAACAAAGCCCTGCACCTAACAGTCAAATGCGAAGGGTACTACGTGAAAAGGGTTATGGTGGACGGAGGATCTGGGGTGGACATATGCCCGCTCTCAACTCTACAGCGCATGGAAATCAGGACCGAAAGAATCCGACCCAACAATGTCTACATACGAGTCTTCGATGGTATAAAAAGGGACCGATTGGAGAGATCGATCTAATTCTGACCATCGGCCCAGTAGACTTTGAAGTAACCTTCCAGGTTCTAGACATGGACACCTCCTACAACCTTCTTTTGGGAAGGCCATGGATCCATGCAGCGGGGGCTGTGCCCTCTACTCTTCATCAGATGGTAAAGTTCGAGCATGAGGAACAAGAGATCGTGGCCCACGGGGAGGATGAACAATCAATTTATCGGGACCCATCAGTCCCATGCCTTGAAGCGAGACAAGGCAGCGAGCACATAGTTTACCAGGCTTTTGAAGTTGTGGTGGCAGACCAGTACGAAGAGGGAAACCCTTGCCCCCAACCCTTCCTTTCCAATGCCTCGATTATGGTGGCCAAAGAAATGATCCGACATGGCTTCAAACCAGGGAAGGGACTTGGGAAATCTCTACAAGGAATAGCTGAACCCATTACCTTGCCTGCCACTGAGAAGTTCTTCGGAGTCGGCTTCAGACCCACACCAGCTAATATAAAATGGGCAGACGACAGAAAGAATGATGGATGGGTTTTGCCACAGCCAGTGCCAGATCTATACAGAACATTTGTCAAGCCGAATACAATGAAGAGGAGGAGGATGAGGCCTTTACGGCCGAAGAGATTGAAGAGATCTGCGGGGCAATGAGGAAGATACTATATGAAACCCACATGGTCCAGGCAGGGGAGGGCTCAAGCACCGCTGAGGTGCTGTATATGGGACCTAATGCCAAGCTGCAGAATTGGAAGGCTACGCCATTCCCAATCAGGTGGGATTCCCTGTAGACCTGTCCTGCCAGTTTTTCTACATCGCGAGTTATTCCAGGGTGTAACTCGGATGTTTTCTTTAGTATCTTGTCTTTTAATTTCCAAATGTAAACCCTATTATCTTCAAATTCCAAGAAATAAAATCAATATTTCATCGTTGATCTTTCTTTATTCTTTCTGATTTTGCCTTTTATTTCTTCTTTCAGTTCTAATAATGCGGCTTTAAATAATATGACATGCTTGCGGACTTCATGTCCAGATCCAAACACGCTGTCTAATTGTGAAATAATGAACCAAGAACCGGAATATGATGAAGAAGAGGCTTTTAGGGAAACAAATCGAGAATTGGAACAATTTGAGAATAAATCTAAAGCCAATGGTGTCGTCGAAGCAGCAAACAAGAACATCAAGAAGATTTTGAGAAAAATGATTTAGAGCTCCAGGCAATGGCGTGAAAAGTTGCCTTTTGCATTATTGGGATATCGTACTACGGTGCGCACATCGGTTGGAGCAACCCCATACCTTTTGATCTATGGCACTGAAGCCATAATACCTACGGATGTTGAAATCCCCTCTCTCCGGATCATTGTTGAAGCTGAAATTGAAGACAGTGAGTGGGTCAAGACTCGTCTAGAACAGCTGACCCTGATTGATGAAAAGCGAATGGCTACGGTCTGCCACGGGCAGTTGTACGAACAAAGAATGGCCCGTGCTTATAACAAGAAAGTGCGCCCCAGTAATTTTGAAGTGGGACAACTTGTGTTAAGGCGAATTCTTCCTCATCACCAGGAAGCAAAAGGAAAGTTTGCTCCTAATTGGAAGAGCCCATACATCATCAGAAAGATATTGCCGAGAGGAGCATTGTATCTGGGGCGACATCGAAAGAAATGATCCCGAAGCAGCTGTGAATGCGGATGCAGTAAAAGGTACTATGTTTAGGCTTTCTGCAGCAATTGTTCAATTGGGATGACGAAGGCTTTTATTCTCGCTACCCAAACACTATCAACCTTTTGCAAACCCTTTGAGCCAGTCACCTTTCTTTGGCTACCCTCTTTGGAACCCGAAAGTACTATTTTAAAAAAAATAAAATGAAAAAATGAATGAAAAAAATTAAAAAAAATGAAAAAACAACAAAAAACACAAAATGTTTCCCTGAACTACGTTCGACTTGATTCCGAAAGGATACGTAGGTAGCCTCTCTCTGGGGTTCAGTCACACCAAAACAAAAATCCCAATTTCCCCCAAAAGTGAAACTGGGGCAGATGATATAATGGCCGGCAATGAGCCCACAAGAATGGTTCCAAAGTTGTAAATCCATCCAGATTCTTTTTACCCAAACTTTGTCCAAGTCCTTCTGATCAATTGGCAAAGGCGTCGGAATTAGAAAACACCGTTGTTGGAATCTGATACAATCAACTGAGAGAAATAAAATGAGAGAGTTTTATCGGTGAAAACCTACGGGCACCATAAGGCGACGGTGAGCAGAGAAATTGAAAATGAGAGAGCCCGTTTAGTGAAAACTTGTAAAGAGCACTATCGGGCGACGGTGAGAAGAGAAATGAGAGAGGTCGATTAGCGAAAACTGCAAAAGGGCGCCGTCGGTCGAAAAGAAGACACCTCCCACCACTGAAAGAGTCCTGGCAAGATCTCCTGGTTTAGAAACACGGGTCACAATCGGGTCAGGCATCCAGTCCAAGAGGCATGTCATGTCTATTTGAAGCCTGCATGCACCCCAGATAAGTCCTTCCTTCCTTATCGAAAGGGACACTTCTCTGTAAATTCATTTTCTTGCCTTTTGTTTACTTTTCCTTGAATCCCTTTCGGTCTAACACTGTTCCCGAAACTAATACAAAGAAAAGGTGGCAAGATTGGCTTTACAGGGCTCTGCCTAACTAAAGCTAAAGAAAAGTACCCAGCCTCAGCGGGTGCATCAAGTCGATCCCGACTGGCCATGATGGCTGATGCTCTGAAAGCAAAGTTATCGAAAAGGAAAAAGAAAGTCAAGGACAAAGGCCCTAAGGGGCAGAATAAAGTGAAAGGGTCAAAGCCCCACGCGGGCGAGTCGTCATGAAATCCCAAAAGTTGATCCTTTCGGTTTGAAAGAGAGATTAATCTTCAGAACCAGCAAGCAGCAGAGGTTCTCAACAGAAGCTGGGCCGAGATCAAGCAATTGAGACAATCAAGGCCACAAAACCAACCACCGTTTCAAACTAACAATCGTTCTTTGTTTGAAAATTGAAACAGGTGCAATCCAAGCACCGTGCAGGAAGCATGTGCGACCAAAAAGGAAAAGAAATGCGCAGGTGCTGAAACAGCTTTGCAGCAAATAATCAATCCAAAAAGGGAAGTTTCCTCCAAGTTCTTTCCTGCATCCTATTAAAAATGAAATAAAAAAAAAGAGATAAGAAAAGAAGAAAATCCAAAAAAAAGATAGTTTAGAATCCCCAATATCAACCTTTTACTTTTGTTTGCCAACATTAGGGCTCCAATCCCTGAGTTGTGCCTTTTTAGACATAAGGCCTCCATTCCCTAGTCGCCTTTTGCAAACATTAAGGCTCCAATCCCTTAGTTGTGCCTTTTAGAGATTGAGCCTCCATTCCCTAGTCGCCTTTTGCCAACATTAGGGCTCCAATCCCTGAGTTGTGCCTTTTTAGACATAGGGCCTCCATTCCCTAGTCGCCTTTTGCCAACATTAGGGCTCCAATCCCTGAGTTGTGCCTTTTTAGACATAGGGCCTCCATTCCCTAATCGCCTTTTGCAAACATTAGGGCTCTGATCCCTGAGTTGTACCTTTTCAGACATAGGGCCTCCATTCCCTAGTCGCCTTTTGCCAACATTAGGGCTCCAATCCCTGAGTTGTGCCTTTTTAGACATAGGGCCTCCATTCCCTAGTTGCCTCTTGCCAACATTGGGGCTCCAATCCCTGAGTTGTGCCTTTTCAGACATTGGGCCCCCATTCCCTACTCGCTTTTTGCCAACATTAGGGCTTGAATCCCTGAGTTGAGCTTTTTATCCATAGGGCCTCAATTCCCTAGTCGTCTTTTGCCAATATTAGGGCTCCAATCCCTGAGTTGTGCCTTTTTAGACATAGGGCCTCCATTCCCTAGTCGCCTTTTGCCAACATTAGGGCTCCAATCCCTGAGTTGTGCCTTTTTAGACATAGGGCCTCCATTCCCTAGTCGCCTTTTGCCAACATTAGGGCTTCAATCCCTGAGTTGTGCCTTTTTAGACATAGGGCCTCCATTCCCTAGTCTCCTTTTTCAAACATTAGGGCTCCAATCCCTGAGTTGTGCCTTTTTAGACATAGGGCCTCCATTCCCTAGTCGCCTTTTGCCAACATTAGGGCTCCAATCCCTGAATTGTGCCTTTTTAGACATAGGGCCTCCACTCCCTAGTCGCCTTTTGCCAACATTAGGGCTCCAATCCCTGAGTTGTGCCTTTTTAGACGTAGGGCCTCCATTCCCTAATCGCCTTTTGCAAACATTAGGGCTCCAATCCCTGAGTTGTGCCTTTTAGACATAGGGCCTCCATTCCCTAGTCGCCTTTTGCTAACATTAGGGCTCCAATCCCTGAGTTGTGCCTTTTTAGACATAGGGCCTCCATTCCCTAGTCGCCTTTTGCCAACATTAGGGATCCAATCCCTGAGTTGTGCCTTTTTAGACATAGGACCACCATTCCCTAGTCGCTTTTTGCCAACATTAGGGCTCCAATCCCTGAGTTGTGCCTTTTCGGACATAGGGCTTCCACTCCCTAGTCGCTTTTTGCCAACATTAGGGCTCCAATCCCTGAGTTGAGCTTTTTAGACATAAGGCCTCAATTCCCTAGTCGCCTTTTGCCAACATTAGGGCTTCAATCCTTGAGTTGTGCCTTATTAGACATAGGGCCTCCATTCCCTAGTCGCCTTTTGCCAACATTAGGGCTCCGATCCCTGAGTTGAGCTTTTTAGACATAGGGCCTCCACTCCCTAGTCGCCTTTTGCCAACATTAGGGCTCCAATCCCTGAGTTGTGCCTTTTTAGACATAGGGCCTCCATTCCCTAGTCGCCTTTTGCCAACATTAGGGCTCCAATCCCTGAGTTGAGCCTTTTTAGACATAGGGCCTCCATTCCCTAGTCGCCTTTTTTGCTAACATTAGGGCTCCAATCCCTGAGTTATGCCTTTTTAGACATAGGGCCTCCTCTCTCTAGTCGCCTTTTGCCAACATTAGGGCTTCAATCCTTGAGTTGTGCCTTTTTAGACATAGGGCCTCCATTCCCTAGTCGCCTTTGCCAACATTATGTCCCCAATCCTTGAGTTGTGCCTTTTTAGACATAGGGCCTCCATTCCCTAGTCGCCTTTTGCCAACATTAGGGCTCCAATCCCTGAGTTGTGCCTTTTTAGACATAGGGCCTCCATTCCCTAGTCGCCTTTTGCCAACATTAGGGCTCCAATCCCTGAGTTGAGCCTTTTTAGACATAGGGCCTCAATTCCCTAGTCGCCTTTTGCCAACATTAGGGCTCCAATCCCTGAGTTGTGCCTTTTTAGACATAGGGTCTCCATTCCCTAGTCGCCTTTGCCAACATTATGTCCCCAATCCTTGAGTTGTGCCTTTTTGGACATAGGGCCTCCATTCCCTCGTCGCCTTTTGCAAACATTAGTGCTCCATTCCCTAGTCGCCTTTTGCCAACAATAGGGCTCCAATCCCTTAGTNCCATAAGAAATCGCGGAGCCACCCATTAATAGTAATAGAACTTTGCGTAAAGTTTCCTCCCGTGATATGAGTTACTACCCCTTGATCACTTACACTGCCTATGAGCACGTGATTTTTTCCCCGCATGATTTACTCCTACAGAATTCTTAAAATTAGGATTTTTCCTTTTTATTATTTGATTTTTAGGAATTAATTGCATAATTTTCGTGTTTATTTGCATTTTTCTGTGTGCATTTTTAATTTAACATAATTCATAAAAAATACAAAAAAATACGCATTCCATTTGCATTTAGGATTTAACTTTACATTTTAGATCAATTAGTAGTTAGGATTTTAACAAAAATACTAAAATCACAAAAAAAAATTGATTTGTTTTGCTTGATTTAAATTTTAGCTTGGAATTTTATTAGTTTTCTCTAAATTGGTATTTTATTAATAGTTTTGATTATAGCTAGGTAGGTTAGTTTAATTTTAATTTTAGTTTTGTTTTAATTTTTTGAAAAAGAGAAAAACAAGAAATTAAAAAGAATGTAAGCCTTTAAAGGAAAATTGGGCCAGTCTTTGATTTGTGATGCCCAGCCCAAGCCAAAAAAACCCAAAAACCCGTTCAATTCGCCGCATACCCGGCCCAAAAACCCGTTCAATTCTCCCCATACCCGGCCTAAATTCCGGTCCAGCACCCCCAGTTTTCCCAAACGACGTCGTTTCTTTCCCCAATTAATCCTAGCCGTCTAGGTTGTTTAATCTAACGGACGAGAAGCCTAGATCCATTCATATATTATTGTCCTAACGACCCCCCCCTCCCACCCTCTCATCTCTCTTCTCCGATTAAACCCTAGAGACCACCTGTCCCCGCCCTGAGCCGCCGTCTGCCGCCGCCGGAAATCGCCCACGGCGGCGGCGAGTCTCCAAAATCACCCAAATTCACACCAAAGCACCCTCTCCCCTTCCCCATCATGAATCCACTATCATATTCCCTAAAATCCCACCCAAATCCCTCAAAACCTCAAAACCCTAGCGCCGCCATGGATTCCTCCGCCGTGTCCGGCGGCGCCGCCACCCAATCTCCGCCAAATTTACACCATAGGTTCTCCTCCACCTCCACATCACTAATCCGCACCCCTTTTCCCTGAAATATTAGCCAAAGTTCTCGAATCTTAATTTCAATTCAACCCTAAATTCATAAAGTCCAAGATAAGGGGTTTTACTGATGATTTTGACTATAATAGGCCTTAGTCATGTGTTTTCTCACCAAAACACACGATTAAGGACTGTTTTAGTCAAGTGTTCGAAGCAACCTGCCAAGATTCGAGGTTCTAGGTATTTTCTTTCATTCATTTCATCTGGTTCATATTTTTGTTTTGTTTTTCTTCTTCTGTGTTTTGTTATTATTCGTTTTCGATTTGATTTTAATTTGAAGTCACTTTAGGTTTCTGTGTACATGAATATTCCATTATCAGTATGATTGCATAGTTAATTAGTTCAAATTCGTAATTAGTTTAGATCTGAATTAGTCAGTTCCTTATTTTGTTTTTGGCCCGTTCGTTTCTATTAGAATTAGTTGTAGTTCCTCTGTTTGGGAAAATCTGTTTTAGTTTTAGCTTAGGCCCAAGAAATAGTAGGCCCAAATAGGCACTCCATTTGGGTCTATGACCCATTTGGGTTGGCCTGTTCAGTTGACCCGAATTGGGTTCAGGGGTGATAAAGCAGGGTATTGAAGGGCAATATAGGTAGCTTAGGAATCTTGCAGTAACTGCCTGGGAAATCCCTAGAAGCTTCTAGCAAGGGCCTTTAAGTAATTTTCAGTTGCTAACTTGATAAACAAGTCAAAAACTGAGGGGCAAGAGTGCAAAATAAAATGTGCAGGGCTGCCCTAATGGCTTGCCTATAAAGGCATGCCTTCCTTGCTTTAGAAGTCAGTTTTTGAGAGCCTAGATTTTAGAGCCTACAGATTTGAGAACTTAGAGATTTTAAGAGCTGAAATACAGACCCAATAGACCTAAGAGATTTCTGTCACGACCCCAACCCCGGTCGTGATGGCGCCCAACACATTGCTAGGCAAGCCCGATCAACCCAATAACCTTGACCATTGATACAACTCACGAATTTATTTAACACAGTTAAATTAATAAGTCAAAATGCTGAATATCTGAAATAAAGTTCGACATGCGGAAAACCCAAGTAAAAATACTACTACACAGCCCGAAGAATCCGGTGTCATAAGTCTGAGCCTCTAATATACGAGTGTCAACCTACTACATAATAGTCTGAGGAAATGCGGAATAAAATAAATAGGATAGATGGGAAGATCAGGACTGCGGACGTCATGCAGCTACCTTGATGCTCCCGGATATGTTGCTCGACAGGGAAAGTCTCACTCAGCCTCAGTGGGTGCACCTGAATCTGCACACGAGGTGCAGGGAGTAAAGTGAGTACTTCCAACTCAGTGAGTAATAAACATAAATAAAGACTGAGAATATGAAATCCTGAATAGGCACAAAGTAATTCTATAAATACAGCAATTTGAACCCAGCAGCATAAAATCCAGTGAAACATTGAAAATAATTACAGAAATATCACAGCAAATAAGTAAATAAATGACAATTAATAGTATGCAATGCAACACATAGACCGGTACTCTCCAGTACCCGCTGCGGCGTGCAGCCCGCTCCATTTATTATTCGGCGACGGCGCTCACTGGGGGTGTGCAGACTCCGGGAGGGGCCCCTTACGGCCCAAGAGCAATAATAAGCCATCTCGTGGCATCAACTAGGATCTCAACCTCATATCAATATCAGTATCATACCGCTGTGGCGTGCAGCCCGATCCCATGCTCAGTCCAAAATCACATAAGCCTCTCGAGCACAACAATATAGAAATATTCAGCCCAAACTTCATTTAAAAATATTAATTAAGTTTCAAGTTTAAGAAAAAGTGGCTGAGTTTGCAAAACAGTATTAAATACTAGGACTGAGTTCAATGATATGTAAAAATGGTAAGAAACCAGTAATAATAATCCCTGAAGGATTTAATCAATTGGCACGAAGCCCAAACATAGCAATTAGCTCAATTAAAATGATAATAAGTGAATTTTAGTCAAATACGCAGTATATTCATCTACCGGGACGGACCAAGTCACAATCCCCAACGGTGCTCTACCCCACGCTCGCTACCCGGCGTGCAAGTCACCTCAATATAGCACTACGATGTGCAAGCACGGGGTTTCAAACCCTCAGAACAGCATTTACATCTATTACTCACCTCAAGCCGACCAAAGTCCTAGCTCGCTATGCCCTTGCCTTTCGAATTGACATCCTCGTGTACCGAATATGATCAAAACCACAACGAATACATCACAATATGCTAATGGGACAATACCCAATCGAAAACAATCGAAAAATAGTTAAAATCTCGAAATTAGCAAAAACCCGAGCCCCAGGCCCACTTCTCGAAAATCAGAAAATTTACCATCAACGGATTCCTTGTCTCGCCACGAGTCTATACATATAGAGAACACCAAAATCGGAGTCCAAATGACCCCTCAAATTTCCATTTTAAGTCTCTTAAGTTTCAAACCCTAACCTCTATTCTTAACCCTTGATTCCTTAATTTTTCAGTCTAAATTCACGTATTTGCACCATAAAATTGTGGTTTAAGTTCAATAATCCTTACCTTATCGAATCCCCTTGAAACCCTCTTCAAAATCACCCAAAAACTCTCCAAGTTCGAAGTGAAATATGTTAACTCTTTCAAAATTCGCGAAAAAGACCAATTAAATATTCTGTCCAGTCTTTCTCGCTTCTGCGGTCCCATTTTCGCTTATGCGGGACCGCTTCTGCGGTCGATCCATCCGCTTCTGCGGACTTCCACTTAAAGCACCCGGCCGCTTCTGCGGCTCCAAATTCCGCACCAGCGGAACCACTCCTGCCGTCCACCCTTCCGCTTCTGCGGAAACTGCCTCAAGACCCAAAACCGCTTTTGCGGCTTCCTCCTCCGCTTCTGCGAAACCGCACCCCCATAACCGCAGGTGTGAAAATACCAGGTACCAGCAGAAGCCTGCAATTCACCAAGGCTCAAAACTCCCCGATAGCCATCCGAAATCATCCCGAGGCCCCCGGGACCTCAACCAAAAACACAAACATGATCCAACACCTTATTCAAACTTGCTCGAATCATCAAAACACCACAAATAACACCTAAACCATCAAATTACATCAAATTCAAGCCTAAGTTCATCCAAATCTTTCGAAACTTGCATTCGATCAAAAACCCGACCAAAACACCTCCGAATCAACTGAAATTTTGCACACACATCCCAAATCACCTAACGAAGCTACTGCAACTCTCGGAATTCCATTCCGACCCTCGGATCAAATTCTCACCTATCAACCGGAATTCGCCAAAATACTAACTTCGCCAATTCAAGCCTAATTCTACACCGGACCTCCAAAATCAATTCCGATCACACTCCTAAGTCACAAATCATCCCCCGAAGCTAACCGAATCATCGGAATTCATATCCGAACCCTCTAACACATAAGTCAACGTCCGGTTGACTTTTCCAAAACAAACCTTCCTTAAAGAGACTAAGTGTCTCATTTCCTTCTAGGACCAATCCAAATCAATTCATTCACACCAAACTACTGATAATGAAGCATAAAGAAGTAGAAATTGGGGAAAAACGGGGCGGGTCACACAACTAAACCGCTCGTCCTCGAGCGAGTCAAGAAACATACCTGATGCCTCAAATAGGTGGGGGTATCTGCTCCGCATCTCCCGCTCGGTCTCCCAGGTAGCCTCCTCCACGGGCCGACCTCTCCACTGCACTTTCACCGAAGCAACATCCTTTGACCTCAACTTCCGAACCTGACGATCCAAAATGGCTGCTGGCTCTACATCATAAGTCAAGTCACCCTCCAACTGAACTGTACTGAAATCTAGAACATGGGACGGGTCCCCAATGTACTTCCGGAGCATAGAAACATGAAAAACTGGATGCACGCCCGACAAGCTAGGTGGCAAGGCAAGCTCATAAGCCACCTCCCCAATCCTCCTAAGTACCTCAAAAGGCCCAATGAACCGCGGACTCAATTTCCCTTTCTTTCCGAATCTCATAACACCCTTTGTGGGTGAAACCTTCAGCAAGACCTTCTCACCAATCATATAGGATACATCTCGGACCTTCCTGTCCGCATAACTCTTCTGCCTCGACTGCGCTGTACGGAGTCTCTCCTGAATCACCTTCACCTTCTCCAATGCCTCCTGAACCAAATCTGTCCCCAACAATCTAGCCTCCCCGGGCTCGAACCAACCAACTGGAGATCTACACCGCCTCCCATACAAGGCCTCATACGGTGCCATCTGAATGCTGGACTGATAGCTGTTGTTGTAGGCAAACTCTGCAAGCGGTAGAAACCGATCCCATGACCCTCCAAAATCAATAACACAGGCGCGTAACATATCCTCCAATATCTGAATGGTGCGCTCGGACTGCCCGTCCGTCTGAGGGTGAAAGGTTGTGCTCAACTGTACCTGTGTACCCAACTCTCGCTGAACAGCCTGCCAAAACTGAGAGGTGAACTGAGTGCCCCGATCTGATATGATGGAAACGGGGACACCATGCAACCGAACAATCTCCCGAATGTAAATCTCTGCCAGCCGCTCTGAAGAATAAGTAGTGCAAACCGGAATGAAGTGCGCGGACTTGGTCAGCCTGTCTACAATCACCCAAATAGCATCAAATTTCTTCAAAGTCCGTGGGAGTCCGGTAACAAAATCCATAGTGATCCTCTCCCACTTCCACTCAGGAATAACCATCTGTTGATGCAAGCCACCCGGTCTCTGATGCTCATATTTCACCTGCTGACAATTAAGACACCGGGCTACATACTCCACAATATCTCTCTTCATCCTCCGCCACCAATAGTGTTGTCTAAGATCCTGATACATCTTCGCGGCACCCGGATGAATGGAATACCGCGAGCTATGGGCCTCCTCCAATATCAACTCCCGAAGCCCATCCACGTTGGGCACGCAAATTCGGCCCTGCATCCTCAACACACCATCATCTCCAATGGTCACATCCCTGGCATCCTCATGCTGAACCCTGTCCTTAAGGACAAGCAAATGCGGATCATCATACTGACACTCCCTGATGCGGTCATACAAGGAAGACCGAGAAACCACGCAAGCCAACACCCGACTGGGTTCTGAAATATCTAGTCTCACAAATCGATTGGCCAAGGCCTGAACCTCAACTGCAAATGGCCTCTCCTCAACTGGAATGTATGCTAAGCTCCCTATACTCACCGACTTCCGGCTCAAAGCATCGGCCACTACGTTGACCATCCCCGGGTGATATAGAATAGTAATGTCATAATCCTTAACTAACTCTAGCCATCTGCGCTGCCTCAAATTCAGATCCTTTTGCTTGAACAAATGCTGAAGACTGCGAGGATCAGTGAATACCTCACAGGATACGCCATACAAGTAATGCCTCCAAATCTTCAATGCATGAACTATAGCAGCTAGCTCCAAATCATGAACGGGGTAGTTCTGCTCATGTGGCTTGAACTGACGAGAAGCATAAGCAATAACTCTACCCTCCTGCATCAAAACACAACCTATCCCAACTCTGGACGCGTCGCAATATACCGTATAAGAACCTGAAGCTGATGGCAACACCAATACTGGAGTTGTGGTCAAAGCCGTCTTGAGCTTCTGAAAGCTCTCCTCGCACTCGTCCGACCATGCAAATGAGACACCCTTCTGAGTCAACTTGGTCAAGGGCGATGCAATAGAGGAAAAACCCTGAACAAACCGGCAATAATATCCTGCCAACCCAAGGAAACTACGAATCTCTGTGGCTGAGGACGGTCTAGGCCAACTCTGCACCGCCTCTATCTTTTTCGGATCAACCTGAATCCCCTCGCTGGACACCACGTGTCCCAAGAAAGCCACTGAACCGAGCCAGAACTCACACTTGGAGAACTTTGCATAAAGCCTCTCCTCCCTTAATCTCTGCAACACAACTCGCAAATGATGCGCGTGCTCCTCCTGACTGCGCGAGTATACCAGTATATCATCAATGAACACTATGATAAATGAATCCAGATAAGGCCGAAACACACTGTTCATCAGATGCATGAACGCTGCTGGGGCATTGGTCAGCCCGAAAGACATGACAAGAAATTCATAGTGACCATATCTAGTCCTAAAGGCAGTCTTATGAATGTCTGAATCCCTGATCTTCAACTGGTGATAACCCGAACGGAGGTCAATCTTTGAGAACACCCTCGCTCCCCGAAGCTGGTCAAACAAATCATCAATGCGAGGTAGGGGATACTTGTTCTTAATTGTTACCTTGTTCAATTGCCTATAATCGATGCACATTCTCATTGTGCCATCCTTCTTCTTCACAAACAGTACTGGTGCACCCCAAGGTGACACACTAGGCTGAATGAACCCCTTATACAGGAGCTCCTGAAGCTGCTCCTTCAATTCTTTTAACTCCGCTGGTGCCATACGATATGGCGGAATAGAAATGGGCTGAGTGCCCGGCACCAGGTCAATACCAAAATCAATATCCCTGTCCGGCGGCATGCCCGGCAGGTCTGCAGGAAACACATCGGGAAACTCCCTCACAACCGGAACAGAATCAATGCTAGGAGTCTCAGCTCCCACGTCTCTCACAAACGCCAAATAGGAAAGACAACCCTTCCCAACCATACGCTGGGCCTTCAAGAAGGAAATAACCCTGCTAGGAACATAGTCAGTCACACCACGCCACTCAATCCGCGGTACACCCGGCATAGCCAAAGTGACTGTCTTAGCATGACAGTCTAGAATAGCTTGACACGGAGATAACCAGTCCATGCCCAAGAAAACATCGAAGTCCACCATGCTCAATAGCAGTAAATTAACTCGGGTCTCCAGAGCCCCAATAGTCACCAAACATGATCGGTATACATGGTCCACAATAATAGTATCGCCCACCGGGGTAGATACATGAACAGGTAAAGCAAGACACCCTCGGGACGTACCCAAATGATGAGCAAAATATGAAGACACATATGAATAGGTAGAACCGGGATCAAATAATACTGAGGCGTCTCTGTGACAGACTGAAATAATACCTGTAATGACAGCGTCTGAAGCAATGGCATATGTCCTCCCCAGCATAGCGTAGAAACGAGCCTGGCCACCGCCAGATCGTTCTCCGCCTCTGGGACGACCCCTGGCTGCCTGATCTCCACGTCCGGTTGACTTTTCAAAAACAAACCTTCATTAAAGAGACTAAGTGTCTCATTTCCTTCTAGGACCAATCCAAATCAATTCATTCACACCAAACACTGATAATGAAGCATAAAGAAATAGAAATTGGGGAAAACGGGGAGGCAACACACGTGACGACGGGTTGGGTCGTCACAATTTCTAAGAGCTAAAAGTCCTGAAAATCCAAACGACTGAAAACTCTATGAAAATACTGCTTCATTGAGTTGTTGTTCCTTCTCTCGTTTGATTTCTGCAGCCTTTAACCTTTGAAATACCTTCTGAATATCCTGAGAATTGAAATGGATTAAGTCTAGTGCTAGTTTGTGTGTTTTAGAAGGAGTTTAGGTTTGAAGTCTGTGGAAATTACTGTTTCATTGGTTTCTTCTTGTGATCTCTTCAACTCTAATTCCTGAAATAGCTTTCTAAACTATCTGGGCTGAGATGAATGGAATCTAGTGTTGAAGTTTATTGTTGAGCATCAGTTTTTGTTGGTTTAAAGTTGTTTCCTGGGTTTAGTTCTGCCGCTGGGCCCTGATGTTTTGCTGCTGACCTTCTTCCCTTATTCTTTTCCATTTTCAGGTATTTCTCAACCTCTGAATGAGTGAATGTTTTGGTTGAGCATGTAAGCTGAAACACTGGTGGAATACAGGCTTTTGGGAGTTTAAATTATCTTCTGATTTTCCTGTTACTTTAGTATTCTTGTAATAGATATGTAATTTTCATGCTATTCATCTATATGTTTAGAGTGGTGTAAGTTGAATACGTATGCCTCATTATCATGTTATAGTTAAATCAGGGTTGTTTATTGCTTGTGCAGAGTTTTTCTTTTTGTGTTAATGTAGCCTATATGTTAAATCCGTGTTTCACCTCGGTTTGAAATCGATGGGGTGTCATCTGGTAAAAATCGTGTGTAAGTTGTTCCAGCAGAATATGCTTTGCTAATGCTTTATTCAGTTTAAATTGAAGGTTTGAAAGTAAGGGTACTTGTTATTTGTTTGCTAAAATTGAATTTCTCAGAACTTGGCTTCTTTTTTCGAAATTTGTCCTTTGTCGCAGTTCCTTGTGACTGACTATAAGAGCCATGCTTATATTGAATTCATTTGTGAGCTGGATTATGTCAGTGCAGGGGCTCGATCCTGAGTCCCTGCTTTTCAGTTATACTGTGACCTCAAATTGGGGTTTTCTTTTTGGGCTTATTTTTAGCCACACGAATAATAGGACTGCATAAGTCATTGGGCTCATCAGGGCCCAGGCTTGAAGCTGTTAGGATTAAATGTTGAGCCGAGTAATTCTTAAATTCAAGGCTTGCTAAGTAATTAATGGGCTTGGAATTTTCTTTAAAATAAAGTTGTACGACTCTCTTTAGTTAATTAATCTGTTTTATCTTTCAAAATTAGATTGGAGGTGCGTTATATTAGGCAATACAAATAGCTATGGCCCTCTAAATATAGTTAAGTATGAACCCTTTTAAAATGAAGTTGAGGTGCGCCGCGCCAAATAAAATCACAAATGCGTGGCCCTCGTATAATTATTTCTTTTAAAATACTTAGAATTCGAGGCGTTCCATTTAGCGAATTCTCATGGCCATCGCAAAGTTAACAACGCGTTAGTTGCTTTAGGCGCGTTATTTAATAATATTACCTTCTTAAACTCGGGTGTG
>NW_017676143.1:0-8831 GCF_001879085.1 Nicotiana attenuata | reverse complement strand
CATTAACTCGATAAAAAACTCAAGTGGACCCCACCCGTCCCACATAAACTAATAAAAGTTGGTCCCACATCCTAGTCAAGTCTTCTATTGTTGTGGTTGCTTGTTTCGGAGTCAAATTTTCAATGCTTCAACTTTCCGAAAAACATAAATCGAGGTATTCCGATTTAGTTTATGTCGAAACTCGTATAAATAATGCATATTAGTTGTTTTGAATGTGTTCCATGTTGTTTTGTATTTTATTTTTTTTTGCAATTAAATTGGTATGTTACTTTTATCCGGACAAAGATAATAATGTTCTAAAAAAATATGTAAAAATTGTGAAATCATTATTATTTGTTAATAAAAATGTTAATAAATTACTATTACTGTTTATATGTATTTTTGTGAATATTTTGTGATTAAAATGTATTTGTTATTTTTTATCTGGTTTATATTATTTATTCGCTTAAAGACTAGTAAAATAGTGTCATTTTAGGGTAGTAAAATATAATGCCTTTTAGCATAGTAAAATGTAGTGCCTTTTAGCGTAGTTTCCCTGTAGTTTAAGTATCTCTTGTATTAAAAAATACTCAAAATAACTGATAGATCAAACACAAACTCTGTCCAATTATAGTTAACATATATTTGGTGCTACTAGCCGCAAATATCGAGCTTGGAACCCATATATGAATATTTAATAATGAAATATTATATAATTATCAAAATTAATTATTTAATTTACAAACAAACGTATAAAATTATAAAACTAACTGTCGCGCCCCCTTTTTCCCTCTTTGCATCGGAGAATCGGGTTTATGACATTTTGGGTATAGGACAACTTATTCCTTTCGGGAACTGGATTTTGCATTTGAAGACTCGTCACCTAATGATTTAAGGTGCATTAGGACACCTATAAGGTTCACTTCTAAGTTTGTTTGATAACCAGAGATAGGGTAAGGGCTTGAAATTATCCTGAGGGGAAGGTGTTAGGCACCCCTCATGATCCACTAGTGTGGTTCCCGACCAGATAGTTCTTTGTGAATTTGTACAATTAACAAGTAAACAAATAAGGCTCAAATAAGAGGGGATTTTAATACACAAGTGTTTGGAAGTGATGAAAGTAAAACAGAGTTTGCAAAGCAATCATTAAAGGGCTGATTTTGAAAAGAAGTTACAATTCTATAAATATTTAAAGGAAAAGAAAGAGGAGAGGGAGGTCCTAGGTTTATTTGCCATACGGATCACATCAATGCAATACCCGGTAATCACTCCTCGAGAGAGGGGCTACACGTGGTATTAGCGCACCGGTCATCATATCCATATCTACCTTTCCCACCCTGTCGAGGTACTAAAGCGCAGATTGGTCTCGACCACTATTGCATGCTATTACCCGTCCCATTCCTATCAGTCCCGGAGGCACTTAGGACTACTATTCCTAAAGGGGAGGGATATTAGACTGACTTTGAGGTTTCAAAAGGTGAAAAAGCTAGGGCGACATACAAAACATATAGGAGTGCACATTAAGGGGGAACATGTAAACACCCAAAAAGGCTCATGTATACCTCCTCAAGCAAAGCACATAAATAGCATGACTTAAACACAATCAAGGCAAGAATTTAATGTACTAAGGCAGGGGAGTTTCAGTTGTTGAAGCAGACCAATTTATTACATAACTCGGATAAGAAGTCCGAATCAGGCCTGCCTGCTGGTTGTAGCAATTACTAATTAACAAAGGCGGATTCAGTTTTATTATTGTTATCACCTAAGGCTTGCCTAGGTGTTTGGGTGAGATCCTATAAACACGATATCTATTACCAATTCAGAATGGGGCAAAGCAGTAACAAATTCTAGAATAAACGATTTAAGATCCTATAAACATGCTTTCTAAACCATATTAATAGGAAGGGAGAGAGTCGTTAAAAATTAGTTCAGATCAGTGGGAGTTAAGCTGATTTTAGACTAGATTGGTTTCAGACGATGACATCTATTATTGCTGATTTTAGATCCTATAGACATGATATCAATTATTGCTGATTTTAATTTCTATAGACATGATATCTAGTTGAACGTGAAATGAAGTAGGCAGGATTTACTTGAAATTCCTATAGGCATGATTTCTATGAAAAGGTACTGATTTTAGATGTCGGATTATAACCAATAGGATCCTAAGAACATGGTGTCTAAGTGTGGTAATAAACATGCAGAACTTAAGACAAATCCTATAGGCATGTTGTCTAAATGCAGAATTTAAAACAGGTCCTATAGACAGGTTCTCTAAATGCAGAGTTAAACATGCAAACTTTAAAAAAAAGTCATATAGGCATATTACCTAAATACTGAGTTAATCATAAAAAAAACAGGTCCTAAAGGCATGATCTCTACCCTTCTAATAGTTAAGCATCCACAATTACCCAGCCCTTTTTCACTAACCAACCCCAAATATTTATTACAAACCAAAATAATGAATTACATAAAAAAAATGTAAAAAAAAAAAAAGAAGAAGTTACAACCATAGGAAGCCTGATTCTGACTTCCTCTCTGAGTTATGGAACAAAACACCTCAAATGCCAACTTGTTTCAAAGCCTTTCTCAGACCTGGGTGTGTCAAAGTTCCCAACGGGTCTCAAGGGATCCCGGGCAGTGCTTACACCCAAGTTTGCATAAACAGATAGAGATGAGTGCAGTGTGGGAGGGCCAGCCCTTATGTTTCCAAGTTCAGAGGGAGCTCATGGGTCCCAAGGCAAGGCTCACACAAGAGGGGCAGAACCTAAGTCTACGAATATAGTGGAAGTGCAGGAACAGAGATTTAAAACTGAGTGGAGAATAGAGAGGGGTAAGGGTGATTGGAAAATAGCAGTAGTACAGCTAACATTACACAGAATCAGCACTTTATACAAAGAGGTCAGGGGTTTGGGAATTCATTGCAGGGAGTATATGACCTTAGGAAGGGGCCAGGTTTGGGCATGTACAGCAATAGATAGTGCTGGCATGCCCATATACCAGCCTGAGAACACAACACATAGAGGGGATATGAAGCATATGACCCTATGGAGGGGTTAGGTTTGGGGTCATGCACAGGAATGTCTAATGCTGACATGCCCCCAAACCAACCAAGGAATACAAACACATAGGGGCTATGGGGGTTTGGGGTTCATAAATCATAATAAGTGACTGACAGAGTTTGTACATAAGAAAAGCAGTAATTCAGAAGAGAAAGGGGCAGATTACAGTATGCTCAGTAATAGAACTTGATTAAATACAAGCAGGAAACAGGCAAGAGTGAGGGAAATAGTAAGGAAACATCTTGTTGTTGATGCTGGAAAATTGATTAGAACATACCAGTAAAGAAGCAAATGCAGAAAGAAAACTAAGCAAATTCCCCACAGCCTAGCCTTGACTTTCAGCCGGCTAGACAAGGCAGTAACACAAGTAGTAACAGAGAAAAGAGAGAGAGTTTTTAGTGAGGTGTGCGTTTTGAACTCAAGTGTTTCGTTCCTTGTGTTCGTGTGTTTGAAAGAAGAGGGATGCAGGGTATTTATAGCATTTTTGGAAACGAGTGAAGGAAGGTAATAAGTAAAGTTTTAATACTAATATAGAAACAATCTCCAGTCAGAATCAATTACCCAAGTGACTCCCTTTAATTAAGGAATCACTGTTTAACGGGTAGTAACATATTCAAATAAAGAAAGAGATCAGTTTAGAGACAGACTGATTATTGTCATAAAAGGAGTAGTAAAAACATTAAGTAAGCAGTACAGAAATATGCTTATTTTGGAAATAGATTCAGCAAGGTAAATATTACAATAATGGGAAAAGAATCAATCAATTTTGAACGGGCTAGTGAAATCAGGGTTCATAAAAAGGGAAACTTTAGAAATCAGTCACAAGATAAAGATCAATCAAGGAAGAAACTTCAGCATATAAATAAAGTGAACAAGGTCATTAGACATGCGAGGCCAAGCACATTGGCAAAAGAGATAATCACAAGCATGCAGTAGTGGCAGAAACAAGCCAGGGTTCAGTAGTAAAGCAAACATTTGAAGCATAGTAAGCAAGTAGGTCAAGTCACATTGAATCAATAGTGCAGAAAACAGAGTATCAGAAACATGCAAATGTCTCACAGTAGCAGGTGAGGAAACCTTTTGAAAAGTTAGGGTTTCAGCCATAGTTGAGTTGAAAGATAGTAAAATCAGATAAGTCACATAAAGAAAAGAAAGTCTAAAACAAAAGCTTTCAGTCGAGTCAAGTACTCAAACAAGCGATTTCAGACCCAAAGACCTAGGGCTTTTCAACAACAATCGAGTTTTAAAAATGATAACACAAATAAGTCAAACAAGAACGAGAAACTTAGTTAAACAAGTACACATTAAACAAACAACTTCAGGATTCAAATGAGACCCAAAAGAAATTACGGTTTTAACATGCTAACTCAGATAGAAGAATAATATGAACAACCATAACAAATCAGAAATACGTTAAAATAAGAGATCTTGGAAAAGAAAATTTAGAGGAAAAACTCTAATCGGAGAAGATGAAGGGTCGTTTTTTTGAAGGAAAGTTAAAGAACCTTCGAGAAACACTCAAGAAAGTCATAGCGAGTACAGATCTAAAGCAGATCTGAAAGAAATAGAAAGATGTTAGAGATTAGGGTTTCAGAAAACCCAAAAGAAACGAGAAAGGCCTTGAAAGTTACCGAATGGCCATGGCTGGCCGAAGAAAGGTCAGGGATGATCGGAGAAAGGTCATCGAGCAAGGACTGGACCAAATCCTTTCAAGGTCTGGTCATGAAACCATAGAATCAAACACATAGGAGCCATGGAAGGCTGGTACAGGTCTCAAATGACCATGGAAGGCCATAGATTAGGTAGGTATTGGGATGGATTAGGGTGGCGGCGGATAGGGTTTAGGTGGTGTTGCAGAGAGGGTTTGAGAGGAAGGGGGTTCAAGGGCGGCGGTAGGTGAGAAATGATAGGGTTTTGGGGTCGTTTGGGATTAATTAAGGTAAGGGGGAACGGGAGTCGTTGATCTAAATGATCAACGGCTGGGATTGAAATGGCTAGGTAGGAGACCGGGTTGGGTTGTTTAAACGAGTAAGGGGTCGGATTTAAAAGGAATTGGGCCAAGGGAAATTGGGTTCAAATTGGGGTCAATTTTGGGCTATAATTGAAATGTAACTGGGCTATCATTTAAATAGCCAATTTTCCCCTATTAAAATTATAAAAAATAGTAAACTGATTTTTGGAAATAAATTAAAAGTACTAATATGATTTATGACATATAATTAACCATTTAAAAATACTGGACTTAATCTTTATGAACATAAACGCAATTAAATCCTAAAAGAGGCTAATATTGCAATTATACAATTTAGCCTTAAAATACTAAATGATTTTGTAAAAAATATGCAAAAAATTCCCTTAGCTATATCTTTGCATAAATGTAAAAGTTCAACAAGTGAATCACCAAAAATGATAATTTTAGAAATAATTATTGGGTTTTTATGGATAAAAATATGGAAATAAATTGATTTAAAAACCTTTAAAAATTAAGGAAAAATAATGAGACGCTTGGACATACATTATATATGCATACATATGCTATTTTGAGGGTACTTTGCATATTAAAATATATATATAGCGAAAAATTGGGTATCAACAGCTGCCCCTCTTTACCGGAAAAGATGAAAGAGTTGTCGGGTAAAGATATAATGGCCAATTTTGACTGAGCGAAACGGTTTGAAGAGGTTTAGGCCGCACTCTAGATTCTGAGTTGCCTACATATCCCTGGTTTTACAGGAATCAGGCCATATGTAGTTTAGGATCCGTCGGCGAAGTATGCCGACGGGTACTTTCCAAGAACGGACGCAATATTTCGGGCTGGGTGAGTGAGGCTTACTGGAATGGTTAGGTCTGATGTGGCTACGGGCACTGGAGCGAAAACGCTCCTATCGGGACGGCTGCTGCTTGCCGGTTTACCTGCAAATAAGTAATACAAAGCATATATTGTGCGTAAATTTAGACATGATGCAAATTCCCGTCGGACCATGAATGTTGTCTTTGGACGGTTAGGGTGACGTCTTTAGACCATGGTGTCCTGAGCCATGAAGCGTATAGTAAAGGATTCGTAGGCTATGAAATGATGCTCTCGGGCCATGAAAATGGTGCCTCCGAACCATGATGCCTTTGAATAATGATATGCAAAAGGATTAAAGGGGGTCCTCAGGCCATGACATGGTGTTCTCGGGCTATGAAGATGGTACCTCCGAACGATGACGCCTTTGGATAATTTGGCGATCTTTCTGCCCATGAGATGCAGTATGTGGCGATCTTTCAGCCATGCAAATGCGTATATGAGGCGATCTTTCAGCCATGCAAATGCAGTATGAGGCGATCTTTCAACCCATGAAATGCAGTATGAGGCGATCTTTCAGCCATGCAGATGCAGTATGAGGCGATCTTTCAGCCATGCAGATACAGTATGAGGCGATCTTTCAGCCATGCAGATGTAGTATGTGGCGATCTTTCAGCCATGCAGATGCAGTATGAGGCGATCTTTCAGCCATGCAGATGTAGTATGTGGCGATCTTTCAGCCATGCAGATGCAGTATGAGGCGATCTTTCAGCCATGCAGATGTAGTATGAGGCGATCTTTCAGCCATGCAGATATAGTATGTGGCGATCTTTCAGCCATGCAGATGCAGTATGAGGCGATCTTTCAGCCATGCAGCGTGGATGGAGACAGCGTTTAGTCTCGGAAGGCAGAATAGTAGCCATATGCAAGTTGGAAGGCAGAATGGTAGCCTTATGCAATGCAGATACAGATAGAGGTAGAGCTTAACCTCGGAAGGCAGAATGATAGCCTTATGCAATGCCGATGCAGATGGAGGTAGAGCTTAACCTCGGAAGGCAGAATGGTAGCCTTATGCAATGCAAAATGCAGATGGAGACAGTGTTTAGTCTCGTAAGGCAGAATAGTAGGATGCAAAGAATGCGGATGGAGACAGCGTTTAGTCTCGGAAGGCAGAATAGTAGCCTTATCCAAGAAATAAAATGACCAATGGTAGTAGAGTTTTCTTAGCTGATAGCAGATTGCGACATTGTGATTGCTGGGGACATTGTGACATACGAAATATCACTGGTGTGTGGATAGCAGATGTGGGTAAGTGCAACGGTCTTGAGAGTTGTATTCCTGAACAATGTTTGTCTCGTGAGTGTATAGTATGTTTGATGATTTCGCAATCCAAGTGTCTGCATCCAAAGAAAAATCGTGAATTTTGTAAAAGGGGGGAGGTTAGTTCGTATCCCCGCTGGCTCTGCTTAACCTTTTCGGCTTTGATCTGGTGATACTGTATGTATCATTGGGGTAGCTTTGCTAAACAAGGCAATTTCAGTAGTGAACATGCATGATCTCGTAAAAAATATGTCATAAATATATAATTAAGAATGACTTTTAGATGAACCGACGACTGTGACGTGGTTCAGGACATTGCAACCTCTCTTGCTATGGAAGTTTGAGAGTACTCCTCAAAATTCTGCCCTAGTTTAATGGGTTGATGCTTCTGACCGTTGCTTGTGCGGCGATTGGCTGAAGTTACTTCAGAATTTTGAGGGTCCTCCTCAAAATTCTGCCCCAGTTTCCAATTTCGGGGGGAAAATGAAAATTTTATTGAATTGTGACCGAACCCATAGGTCTGCCTACGTATCCCCTCTCAAACGGGAATCAGGTCAGGCGTAGTTCAATTACATCATGTAGGGAAAACATAAAGGTTACACATAGTAGCGTTTGACTGCATCTGAATTGATCGGCTTTGGCCAGACTTCTCCATCCATTTCTGCAAGTATGAGGGCTCCTCCTGTCAGAACCCGGTGAACCATGTATGGACCCTGCCAGTTGGGAGAGAACTTCCCTTTGGCTTCATCTTGATGCGGAAAAATTTTCTTTAACACCAGCTGTCCCGGTGTGAACTGTCTTGGCTTGACTCTTTTGTTGAAGGCTTTGGACATTCTGTTCTGATAGAGTTGACCATGGCAAACTGCGTTCATCCTCTTTCTGTCTATAAGAGCTAGTTGCTCATAACGACTTTTTACCCATTCTGCGTCATCGAGCTCAACTTCCTGTAATGATCCTTAGGGAAGGAATTTTTACTTCGGTAGGAATGACGGCTTCTGTACCATAAACCAGCATATAGGGGATTGCCCCAGTTGATGTGCGAACTATCGTGCGATACCCCAATAGAGCAAATGCTAACTTCTCGTGCCACTGTTTATGCTTTTCTATCATTTTCCTTAATATCCTCTTGATATTCTTGTTGGCGGCTTCGACAGCTCCATTCATTTGAGGCCGGTAGGCTGTGGAATTCTTGTGGCTAATCTTGAAAGTTTCACACATAGCCTTCATCAGGTCGCTGTTGAGGTTGGAGCCATTATCAGTAATGATTGACTGTGGAATACCGAATCGACAAACGATGCGGTCGCGGACAAAGTCTGCCACGACTTTCTTAGTTACTGCCTTGTAAGATGCTGCTTCGACCCATTTGGTGAAATAGTCAATTGCCACTAGGATAAACCTGTGTCCGTTAGAAGCGGCAGGCTCGGTTGGTCCAATAACGTCCATTCCCCAAGCGGCGAATGGCCATGGTGAGCTTGTGGTGTGGAGCTCGCTTGGAGGCACTCTTATCATGTCCGCATGGATTTGACAGCGATGGCATTTCCGGACATACTGGATGCAATCTGTCTCCATAGTCATCCAAAAGTAACCAGCCCGGAGTATCTTCTTGCTAAAACAAACCGTTCATATGCGGACCACAGGTCCCAGCATGAATTTCCTCTAGCAGCTTGGATGCTTCTTTTGCG
>NW_017676142.1:48171-51218 GCF_001879085.1 Nicotiana attenuata | reverse complement strand
AATTGTATGTTGGTTGCTGTCATTAAAAAGTTGACATAAATTAAAAGTGATCTGCTAAAGTTTAAAGCTAGATGGGTCTATAAGACTCACCTCCTAAAGTATGGGGTCTTATGTGTAGATACCCGGATGTAACTTTTACTTTAATGATGAGCTAAATTAGAATTACATAAACATGTGCAACTATAAATGGGTTATGGTCCCCAAATCAGAAGTAGGATTTTCTTTTCTGATATCCCGTGGTTGGAAAAGTTGAGAACCACCCACGTCTTGGTTTGGAAGATCGATAACCACAAGACTGAAGAATCTCTGCACACTATAAGAAACTAGACTTATTGTGGCGACATATTGTGGCGACCCATTGGGTTGCAACAAAAGTTATAGTTTTAGCGGCGACTTTAAAATGTCGCTACAAAATGACAATATTTAGTTGCGACTTTATTAGGTCGCCTCTGATATATGCAACTAAAGGCTGAAATATTTCATTCCCGCGAAAGCAAAATTTTGGCTCCACAGATGTTGTGGCGACTTTAATAGAGTCGCTGCTAAATAGTTTTTTGGAGCGACTGGGTCGCCTCTATTACTTAGTTATTTTAATTTAAAAAAAAAGAATCGCATAACAATTAAAACAACAGAAGGCCTTAAAAGAACAAAATTCTTGTTTTCCCCTCCATTTCTCAATTTTATTGTTCCTCTCGCTAGAAACCCTCTTTCTTCTAAAACTCAGTACTGCTTTCCCCTACTCTGCTCAAAATCCCTCTCTGCTCAAAATCCCTAAAATCATAAAATGTGAATCTCATATAGATGCTCCATTTCTCAACTACGAAGGAAGAATTATGTTGGCTGCTCCGTTTCTCTGCTTCCAATTACTGACCCAAAAGCTCAAATCATGTATGTGTTAAAATCCCTAGATACTTTCATTTTTCTTTTGGGTTATACGAAAGCATGTTGTGTTTTCTTAGGATTTCCAAATACAGCAAGTATTAAGGGAAAATTTTATATTTGGGGTTCTTTATAATGATTCTAGAAGGCAAAATTTTTAACATGCAGCTAGTATTTTAATATTTTTACATTTGTATTCTCATATTTCACCTCAAATTTCTTTGACCCATTTGAATATTTACAGGAATTCGTACAGAATGTGTCATCTAAGTGTTGTTATTTGCTGAGTCTAAGTCTTGGCCGAACTCTCAGCTATATATTTTCCTGGGTAAGTGAAAGTTTCTTCTTGAAAGACCCTTTGGTGCTGTTATTGCGATTTTATGTTTGGTATTTCATTCTTTCTCTGTTCTTATGTGGTTATTCTTTTTTTATCCGCATAAATTTGACAACTTTCTAGTCCCAGAAAGCTTTGAAACAAGAAATTGGGTTCTCTCCTGCTACTTTCAAGCTCCACTTTTACTATATTCCAGGTAACCTCATAACTCAAAGTTAGTTTTATTTGGGTAAAGTCATTAGACAGGATCTTTTAGAATGATATGTTTTTGTTCTGTGATTTATAGTGTGTTTGTAGTTGATACACCAGAACTGGAATAGTGTATGTGCATTTACTCTTCTTGAGCAATTAGCTGTTAGGGATATAGTAGATATGCCCTAGATCCAATATCATATTTGATGATTTGAACACATTTTTGTGAACATTATCCGATATAAAAATATATGGCATTCTTTTTATCATAGTTATTATTAATTGTTTGATTAATTTGATAAGGTCCTTGATTAAATTTTGAGATTTGTTATCGTGATAGAGATCATGATAATGAGAGCAAAGTCTCTTATAATTTAATTTGAAATTGTTCTTTATCGTAGGATTATTAATCTGGACATTAGTAATCCGGTTAGATCAATATTTATGTGATCGTCTTTATGGGATAAAGATTAGTTGATCTCATTAACTAAATCACATAGATAGATGATGCATATAGAGATATGATCATTGAACCGACTCATTGGATAATTCCTAATGGTTAGAATTACCATAAACTGTCAATAGGATATTCTCTTGAAGAATGTGATGTAAAAGTTTCCTTTGACCTGAGATCGTCATAGTAATTGACAAGTTATTTGTTGTGCTTTAATACTAGACACCTATGGCCCTAGGGCGACAGTTGAAAGGATATTGGGTACGATTGAATACTTGTAGAATTAGTGATTGATCAAGATGGAATCTGTCAACTCTTGGTAATGAGTTTAAGCTCCATGTTGTCATGAATTATAAACGACCAAATTAAGACCTTGGCCAGGGCAATTGAATGAAAAGAAGAAAAGAGTTTCTTAGGTCATTCAATGGTCGATTATATTTGACATGAACACATAGTTGGTCGCCTATTAGGATTTGGCAGTTGAACCATATCCTAGGGTGATCCAGAGCTATAAGGACAGAAGGAATTACTACATTATTCTTCTACTGGTTCTTGAGAGTAAATTGTATACTTTATGCTATCCGGTCGTTAAGGAGTGTTGCTAGACGCCACCCTTGATTAGTATATTGATGTGGTCAATTTACTACCGGTTTAGTATTGAACCTATGGGGTCGCACACTAACGAGTGTTCTGATCTTTGCTAAAGGATTAATTACTTTATTATTTGTTAATTAAATTAAAGAATTTAATTAGTCAAATAAATTTATTTAGTTAGTCCAAATAAAATATTATTATATTCTTTGCTAGCACAGAGGATATAATTAATATTGTGAACAAATTGAAATTTCTATTTGGAATAGAAAATAAATTTTATCTCTTGGTTGAAATATATATATGTGATATATATAATATAAAACAGTGTTAATTTATATAAAGGTTACATATAAATATCAATTTCCTTACCAATTTTGAATTGGAGATGAAAGTCCAAAAAGGACTACGGCATGCACGGGAATTCCATTAGGAATGGGATATATATTTTTCATTGGAAAAGTTTTATAATGTTTGATTTGGAATTGTAAAGTGACGTATAAGTTGAATCCAACGTTAAGTTGGAAAGACGAGAATCCAACTTTGAGTTGGAGGAATGGATTCGGCAGTCACGTTACGTGATTTTCCAATTTTCCA
>NW_017676142.1:22415-35324 GCF_001879085.1 Nicotiana attenuata | reverse complement strand
GTAGAGTTGAAAGAATTATGGGACGGGGTGGAGACTTATGATGCACACTCAAAATCTAATTTTCTGATGCGTGTGGCTATAATGTGGACGATCAATGACTTTCCTGCATATGGAAATCTTTCAGGATGGTCAACCAAAGGCAAGCTTGCATGCCCTTGTTGCCATAAAGATACACAATCGACTTCCTTGCGGAGTAAGTTGTGTTATATGGGTCATCGTCGCTTCCTTCCCATGGACCATCCATGGCGGAGAAGTAGGACGTTATTTGATGGGAAAGTTGAAATGGGAGTTGCACCTAACCCTTTAACAGGTGATGAAGCACTTGTGCAATTACAAGCTTTGGGTAATGTGAGTTTTGGTAAAGGACAAAAGAGAAAGCGTGATGTTCATAGCAATGCTTACAATTGGAAGAAGAAAAGTATCTTTTTCCAATTGCCTTATTGGAAGAGTCTTATGTTACGACATAACCTTGATGTGATGCACATCGAAAGAAATGTGTCCGATAATATTATATCAACTGTCATGAATATGGTTGGAAAGACAAAAGACATATTGAAAAGTAGATATGACTTGATGGATCTTGGAATCAGACAAAGGTTGCATCCTATTGAGGATGGGAATAATATTTTGTTACCGGCAACATGCTATGCATTGTCCGCGGAAGAGAAGCTGAAGGTGTGCAGTTTCTTAGCTAATATGAAGGTTCCTGATGCATTTTCCTCAAACATTTCAAGGTGTGTCAACGTACAGGAGAAAAAGATACATGGATTGAAATGTCACGATCATCATGTATTGTTGCAAGACATTTTTCCAGTAGCTATACGTGGTTTGCTACCCAAGGAAGTGTGTGATCCAATTATAGCCTTAGGAAAGTTTTTCAAGAATATATACTCTAAGTGCTTAACGATTGAAGATCTTGATATCCTAGAGGCAGAAATTCCTGTTATTTTGACCAAACTTCAACTTGTTTTCCCTCCGGCTTTCTTTGATGTCATGGTTCATTTACTAATTCACTTGCCAAGTGAGGCAAAGCTTGGTGGACCAGCTCAATATCGGAATATGTATCCTATTGAGAGGTAATTTATTGTTTAATAATTTCGATGTTATAGTTTTAGAATGACACACACTATATTAAAAGTCATTTTATATAGGTATCTACGAACACTTAAGTCATATGTTCGCAACAAAAATCGTCCAGAAGGTTCAATTGCAGAAGGTTATTTGGCAGAGGAAAGCCTCACATTTTGCTCACGATACTTGAAGAATATCTCAACAAAGTTCAATAAACCAACTAGGAATGACGATGGATCTGTGTCAAATGATGAGATGTATATCTTTAAAAAAAGTGGGCAAACAAAGGGTGCCTCAGACGGCATCAGGCTATCTCATGATGAGTTTAAACAAACATGTATGTATGTGCTTCAAAATTGTGAAGAGGTTTCGCATTTCATGGAGTAAGTCTCTTATTAACTTTAAGATAGTTTCACATTGAAGTTTGCAGCGGGTTGCGAGAGCATAGGTTTCAGGCCTTTGTAATTAGCACTATGCAAAGGCTTTTTAGAGCATGGAAAGCTCGACTCAGCATTATGTACTCTAAGTACAATACTAATGAAGAAAGATTATCTCATCGACCTGAAGATGTTGAGCTTGAGGAATGGAAATACCTAATGCAATATTTTGGAAGTCCAGAATTTAAGGTATTAACTTAATACCTGAAGATTGTCTCTTTAAATGATGATTTATTAATCTGTTTACTTACATGTTGTAAGTGAGAGGAACAAAAGAAATAGATAAAAACAAATAATTAAGCATACTTGTGGTACAAAGTCTTTTGCAGAAGTAGAGGAATCTACGGTAAAAATATACTTAATCCCCTACTATCACATATGCTTCTTTGTTATTTACATATTTATATATTTGCTTATATTTTTTTTTCCGTAACTATATTGTAGAGAAATCCTATTACTGGAGAATTGGACACACCAGATAAAGTTTGGGAGATCCAACATACACGCAAGGATGATAGAGGTGAACTGGTGTGGTCGGATTCACAATCCCAACAAATTCATGTAATTGTCTAAAAATACTTATAAAGTTCTCTGTTTCTGTAAGTTTCATTTAATATGTTTTATTATGTTTTGATTTAAATGATTATGCATAAATGCAGGGTCAACTCCAGGAAGTTGTCGCTCAGCAACAATCTGAGGATATCGAGCATCCCATGACTAGTGATGAGATTTTATCCTCCGTTGTTGGTGAGAGAACAGGCTATGTTCGTGGAAAAGGATACGGAAAGAAGCCTCCTAAAAAGAGTAACATTCAGCAGGCAAACATAGAGGTCATCGTGTCTTCTGCTATTGATATTATGCGTCAAGAGATGCAAGCCGAGATGGATAGGAAGTTGCAAGAAGAACGTGAACAAATGGCTGTTGAGTTGCGAAGAAATATGGAAATTGAGTTGGAAAGGAAGTTAGCAGAGGAGCGTCAACACGCAAATGAGGAGCGTCAACACGCAAATGCAAAAACAGACAAGAGGATCTCTCTAGAAGTGGAGAAGAAGATGCATGAACAATTTGCTAGTTTCTTGACCAGAATGCAACAACAACAGGTACTTGCTCCGCTCCTTCTTAACAATTCTTCTTCCTTCTCGACATTTCTTCTTCCTTCCTTCTGTAGTGACTTCATGTTTAGGGGTTTAGTAACCACCAGGCATTATGGTGTTCTCTATGATGGTAACCTTCTGATTTTGCTGTTGGACTGCCTTGGCTTCACATTGATTGTTGCCCTTTTGAGGTTGCCACTGAACATTATTTTTGGATCTGGTGTTCTTCTGTTAACTTGTTGAAAACTCTGTTCATTTGCTTCAATATAGATATGTTCTGTTCTTTCTGGAGTCCTGTAGAAATAAGCTAGAAATAAGCCAGATACTTATTTCTGGAGTTCTGGAGTTCTGTTCTTTCTGGAGTTCTGTTCTTCTGTTGCTTCAATATAGATACTTATGCACGACTTAACTCATTCTTAGAAATAAGCTAGAGGGAGCTCCAGTTTGTTATGCCAAACAATTCACTGATGTTGTCCAGTTTACTTCGTTTTCTGTTTTCACCAACTCCTTGAGTGTACAGTCTTGGAGGGTGCATAACGATTTACTCAATTAACTTTCTTTTATTCTTTGTGAATTGAAACAGAAAAAGTTGTGCTTGACTTTGACACTGTCCCTCCCATTTTCAACAAATGTTACTAAAATGGATTGCACAAATCAATTTGTTGTTATATGTAGTCTTTGATTTTCCTTTCAAGGATTGGTGCCTCGTCTCTAGTTGTGCCAATGCTTGAAGGCAAATCAACTGATTTTTTTTGCGTCCAATTCTGAGCTAGTTAAATGCATTTTACATAGGTGTTATCAATGGCTCATTTAAGTTGATTATCTTGAAAAAATTAGTTTTCTAATTGTTTGCTACCTATAATTTAGAGAGATTAAGGTACAGTTAGATATTGAGTGAATTGAATTGAGTTTGACTGCAAAGCTATATATTTGAATATTATCTAAAGATTTACAACAAGTTATGGTTCGTGGAATAGTTAAATTATTTACAGTGAAATCCTTCTCACTTGTGAATCACTACTCAATTAGTGTCTACTCTGTTTGGTACAAGTCAGATGCATATGAATTTTAAGTTGAAAAGTATTAGGAGAACGATATTTGATGTACATACTACTGAGAGATTGCATTTTAGACATTTAAACATCTTAATTAACATGGAAAATGACTGGAATTTGGACGATAACTCCTATTAGTATTTGAGAATGCAGAGTGATAATGCTACTATATGTAAGTTGTGTGCTACTTGAATATTGTTCTGGATTCTATTGCTTAGCTTGGGGTCTTGATTTAATGTGATGTTACCGAAATAGGACTCACAATAAATATGATGAGGCGTTCCGTGGCTGGACTAGTTTTTGATTAGGGTAGTTGGTGTTTGATTATAATGAGTTTTGATCTGTTTACGTTTTTCATGATCGCTTCTCTGATATACTCATTTGCTTTTAACTGCACATTGTAATAGCATTTATTTCTCTATCACTTGTCCTGAACTTAACTTATAGTGTGCAGTTCATGTTAAGCTATCACTAGATAGTTGAAAAATGCAAAACAAATAGATTTTATATCATAAGACATGCTCACTATACAATACCTGAAGATAAAATCCTACCACCTGAATAACAACACAGTTCACGCCGCATAACCCCACCTCCCTTATATACCATATAGAACACAGCAGATGAAAACAGACAAATACCTGGTCAATGCAAATTTAGGTTAGTAGTTTGGATTCTATACTCTAGAACAAATTCACATAATAACACCAATGACATCCGACGCTACTTCAATCCAACTGTTGTACAATCTACTTGAATGCGTAGATATTTCAAATATACTTTGCATTATCTATCACAATCCGGGAACCAAATTACTTTGCTCAATACTATATTACGTCAAACCCTTAGAACTCTACTTTGACTAAATCTGTATATCAAAGAAAGAAAGATGAGCTTTAACAATTTTCTTGTTTGCATTAGAAACTGTGTCATTTTCTTAAATAGACCTTCATGTTTTTATCCCCTATTAGCTAGCGCTGGCATGTCGATATTTCCACCAGGATGCGGCCACTAACTATGTATACGTATAATTCTGCTCTACACAAATGCCAATCCAAATAGATGCAAGTATCCTCCACCCGTACTTATGACACCCTAGAACCTTCACAATTATACGCGAGTTAATGGTGCTGTACCTTGCTGGTAACATGGATTGTAGCGTTCTATTTTGCTCATCTGTGTTGAACCATAGGGCACGCACTGGAAGAGCCAAGACAGTCTCTGCACTAGACAATATTCAGTTCTATGTCAATACTGTTGAGACCACAACGTGCATATGGTCCCTGTTTTTGCCTTCAGGCGAAATTTCTGCAGAGAGTTTTTTGTAAAATCGTGTTAGGCCAATAATTGACTTTTGGGGAAAAAGATTCTGGCACAAAATTATTATATAGTTCTTATGATATTCAGATGCTCTATTCAATGTTGAATACTTATCATGATCAGCAACCGTAACGACAGGAAAAATAGGGAATTTAACCTAATGTTCCTTACGACACTCTATACTCTTATATTTTTAGGCACCAATAATTCTTTAAAATTTATTAGATTCTTTATTGTTCATGATGCCTCTTGGTATACCTCTATTCTTTTTAACGTGCTTGAAAACTATATGTTTTCTCACATTGTGCATTGTCATTTCACCAATTGGAATAGCATAGAACGAAATTACTTGTGGTTTCGTTTATATTTATATTTTGTCTAGTAGGGACAGGCAGCTTTAAACATGGTACGTTCAAGGGATGGTGTGGAGCAGGAGTTAGTACTAAGGAACTTAAATGTCACACCTCCTTTTTTAAACAGCTACACCGAAGGAATAAATGCTACTAAGGGAGTTTTTCATTAAGTGACATTATTCGAAAATGGATTATTGTATTTAATTTTTAGAGTCGCTCACTCCGATGCGCTGACTTAGCTCTTTGGTGTCCAGTCACCGTTTTAACTTGAATCCCAAAGTGAGGAAAATTTGTTGACTTCCACATTGGGTCTGGCGAACCAGAAATTCTTGTTTGTAAGGAATTCTGTTGACACGAGCGGAGGTGTTAGGCACCCATCGGATCCCGTGGTTCTAGCACGGGTCGCTTAAATTATTTATAATGGGTTAAACGATCTGGTTTTATACACATTTCTATACCCAATACTAATGCAATTTTTGAGATTATATTTACCGCTTTAATTATTTTTTACGACAATAAGTGAACGCGCGTTTAAAAGCGTGCATTTGGATCATGATACAGAAAGCACCCGGACCTTCAACAAGCCTTTATTCAAGCACGTTTTGGGATTTGGATTTGGGTTGCATGAAATGCAACCGAGTTTAGGAACGGTGAAATTACTGTAAAAAAATAACACGCCTAAAGAACATAGCGTGTTGATAATCTTTGCGGAGAGCCATGGAAATTTGCTAAATGGCTTACCCGATTTCTAAAATATTTTAACATTAGTTTTTAATGAGGGCCCCGCAATTTATTAATGTTTTATGCCGTGCGAGTCGTGCTCCATGTTTTATTTAAAGGGCCATCACTAAAAGAAACTATGATTTTCTTACAGTGTTGCTGTCTCTAAAAGGGCCTTAATTTAATTCGCATTTTATAAATTCGGGCCTCAGTTCAAGTCGAATCTACAAAAGCGGAGGGACCGCATCTTAATTTTGAACCCGCTCTACTCGAAACATAAATTTATATTTGCAAATTTAATCCACATATTCCTAATATAAGTGTTTAAGGATTTTGGGGCTTATGAAAATTTTGGCCTCAGCGTGCGTCTCACCACAAGAAATCAAAATTATAATTAAAGGATAGCAATTCAAAAAGTAATGGACATATTTTTCACTACTGGACTGAATTCTGATTTTTAACAGCAAAATCAAGTATTAACCGGAAAATTTTGATTTGTCTTCTTTTGACCTGAAATTAACAGTTAATTGAATAATTTACCAATTGAACATCTGAACCTTTATTGAACCAAATGGAACTTAAACATCATATCTTAAACACAAATTGAGGCAACTATCATCCCATTAAGAGATAACGTGTCTAAAATTTGCAAGGCAGTCTATAACAAGGCCCAAGCCGGTCAAACAAAAGTTCCAATCTCAGTTAGCAAAAATGAAATGTAATTGAACATGATACTAAACTAACTTCAACACACACTATGAGAATGATACATTCAATTTTAATAATTTGTCTCAAACAGTCCTAATACACAATTCAAAATATTATGGTACATATCATCAGAATTGTAAACCTTACATAATGAGTAATCAATCATCACGTAAACAGAGCACGAGTCTTCAGAGGCAAATGAAGGAGCTTCTTTTATGCATATCGCACTTCGAATAGCACCAAATACAATAGGACTAGGAGTTAATCCTGGAATATGACAAATAAGACAGAAGAAGGAGAATCAGTAGCAAATAGCAGCAAGCAGTGAGACTAAGCAGCAGACAAAATCAATTTCAACCTAAGTAATGCTAGAACCAGGACAAAATAAATGATAAAAACACCGATGTTTAAAATAAACTTGACTGAAGTATTTGAGCTTTGATTAGAACGCCAGGGAATTATTTTTGACAACCAAATCAGTCAATGAACTGATGCAAAAATCACTGGAATAAACACAAAAGGAGGTGGAAGAAATGAAAACTAGGACAACTAGGTAAACTCAATCAAATAACAGCTGAATTTAAATCAAACACTAAATAGGAGGCTGTCAATGTAGCAGTATTGTAGTTTCTTTGATTTTCTGCTGTTATTTCTTTTTGTTGATTCTAAAAGGAGCTTTCTAATTCTAGATTTCAATTTTACGGGTTTGGAATTTTGGAATTTAACTTTCAAATTTGTACCAAACTTGCAGAACATTTTTTTTTTGGAAAATTTTCAGGATCTTCAAAAAAAAAAACTCCTTAAAACAGGCCAATGGGTGGTGCCTTTTTATAGGCAAAGCCTAAGGCTACCTTCAAATTTTTAGTTAATATACATAATTTCATAGTCCTTACCCATTTTTCAGCTTTTAGTCCCTTATTTTTTAATTGGTTACCCAAGTTACAAACACCTATTTCTATTGGAAAAACTATAACCTTAAAGTCTATTCTAGGGAAAGTCCTCTACCCCATTACAAATTCCTATACTATCCCTTTGCCTACTTCAAAAAATTACTATTCCTAATAAAACTACCTTTCTTATGCCTAAATTAACACTTGATCATCCCCTGATATTACTAACATAGTTAAACTCTATCAAAACTGTAACCCATACTTAGCTTACTCAAACTATTGGTTAATCATTAACATCAAATTAAACTGGAAATTTTTATTGAATCTAAAACCAAATTAAGCAAACAAAAACGTTGGATCAACTAATTGAACCAATCCCAAAGCCGAAACTGGGGCAGAGTAGCTTAAATCGCACATGGAGAGGTTAGAAAACATGTTCGATTAGCGTGAAGAGAAATTTATCAAATTAACAAAAGTTTAAACTGTTAAACCCCTCACTACACTGAACATGTCGAGTGACAAAGACTCGAAATACAGCTGGAAATTGACAAATTACTATTAACTAACAAAGGAAGAATCACATAGAAAGTTAAACTAATGTTAGACCTAAAATACTGAATTACTGCCAGAAAGAAAAAACAACAGAGGAGCAAAAAGAAAAATTTCAGAGAACGACAAAGAAATTAGGAAACGAAAAGAACAGTTTGTTTTAAAGCTAATTAGCGAAGTAGAAGAAACTCACCCACGCGAAAGGCAGGCGGGAGTGGAACCTCGATTCGAGCCTCGACAACAACTCTTAAAGCATCGTTCTTCTCGAAGAACAAATGAAACATTGTTTCATTGACCGGAATCCAATGCCGGACTCAAAAAATCTGGCGCGCAGAATTTGAAACAACATGAATCTTCATAGGGTTCTGGCGGCTCTGCGGTTCCTAGAATTCGTGATACTCCGGACAGATTCGAGGGTTCTCTAGGACGAATTAATGATGAGGGAGGGATGAGGAACATTATTAGTATGAATTGGGCGCCGGGTTGGAGGAGTTTTGCATTTGGCCGGATTTCATCTGGAAACATTCGAAAAAGATTTCGGCAATCTGAATTTGAAGGAAATTGTTTTGGCGGGTTGGGAGAGGAGAGGAAGATGAATCTATGGTGTATCTTTTGGGGTTTGATTGGAAGCTTCGCCGCCGGCGGCGGGACGGTGACGGTGTGACGGTGGCTCAGGGCGGAGGGCGGTGGTAGCTGGCGCGTGGGAGACAGAGGTACGAGGAGGATGGGAAATGTTTAGGTTTAACATGAAGGAATTTCTCGGACATTTTTTATTTTTTAAAAGTCTGTGAAACGACGTAGAGGGACCGTCTGAATGAATCGAGAAAATGGAACGGTCAAAGATTAGATTTGACGCCAAAACGACGGCTCGTTTTTCTTGGGCGTCTCTGACTGGGGTTGGGGTTTTGGAACTTTGGACGGTGGGGACTGGGTTATGGGATGATTTTTGGTGATTGCGTTTGGGCTGAACCCGGAAATTGGCCCAACATTGTTTGCCAACCCTTGCTTTTTGTTTCATTTTCTTTTCATTTGTTTCTTATTTTCTTTTTGTACTTTATTATATTATATTTTCTGAATTTTCTGATTTTATAAATCAAAAACTAGTAAGAAGCCATATTAAAATCCTCATAGTATTTCAGTGTACTAATCAAGGTTTCACAACTGTTAACTAATTCTGTAAACCAAAAATGTAAAGAATGTGATATTATTAGTTTTTCTTATTTAGCAATTATTAATGTTAAACTAGTAAAAATAGAAAGAGTGATCAGAAAATTACTAAATGCAAAATAGACGAAATATTTTTGTGTACCCTTTTTATGAATTATTAGCAACTAAAAAATTGCACCACAAACTTAAGTGCAAGACAAGACACAACAATCAATGTGCAATTAACCCTAAAAAATTCAAATAATAAAAGTAAAAAGTTCCTAAGTCTTAATGAATTTATAGGGAGTAATTTAAGCGTACGCGCAAAAAATCACGTTTGCTCACAGCTGACCCCTCTTGCTCGAGGACACGGAAGGATTTCGGGACATATAAGATAAATTGAGCACCCGATAGAAGGATTTTTTTGCTACATAAGCTGACTCAACACAATCTCACATGAGAAAGCATTTTGAAAAAACCCGTCAACTTGACCGAAACACCCTGCACTTCACAAAGGGATGTGCACTACATATCCTTGGCCTATAAATAAAGGAATAAGTGTCAGTTTGTAGGTTAACTATGAAAGTTTTGGTAGCTATGAGGAGAACTCAAGGAGCTGTAAAATTTTTACTGATGTTGACTGCTGCTATTGCTTGCTTGGACCTCCTTATTACACCAAAAGGAAAAATCTTAGCTATTTGGCCTATCAACTATTGAGTTACAAGATTTCCATATCTATCAATTTCTCTTGAAAACTTTGATCTTAGTTCTTAGCTGATTTTGCTGTGGGACTGTTCGATCCTCGATATGGTCTTGTATTGCTCGCACATTTGTAGGTGTTTACTTCTTCATGCAGCATTTGGGTCCACAAACAAGGTTCTTATTTAGCGGTAGCTTGTGACTTCAATCAGGCTGAACTCCAAAATCCGCACCTTACTTTGCTTTCCCGATATTGAGTTTCATTCTTTTTGGTTCTTCTTTTTTCTTTTCCTTGATTCTGGATTGAGATTATTCCGTGTCATCTCGCACCTTGTGTTCGGGGCTGAGGTTGTCCTCTTAGGATACCAAACAAACGAACTACGAACGAAATTTTCTGCCCAGTTTTCATGAGGAAAATTTCGTGAGTTGTGTTGTTGACACATACTCCTAATCCAATTGCGGGAATTTGTATAAAAGGGAATCCCTTCGGTTTTTTTTGAGTTCCGGGATAGGTTTATGGAAGAAAAATAACACTCCACAGGTTTTTGTCTGCGGAGATCCACGGTTTTTAGTCACGGAGATGTTTGGGAAAGACCAAGCTCCGCGGTTTTTGTGCCGGGAGTATCCTCAGTTTTTGTTCCGTGGATTTTGGAGAGAAAAGAAAAAGCCCCACGGTTTTTGTGCCGGAAGATCACTCGAGATTTTTTTGTCCTGGGATCTTGGAAAGAAAAAAGCATCCTGTACGGTTGTTGTGCCGGGGAGTCTCGATTTTTGTTCCGGGATTTGGAAAGAAAAAGCTCCACGGGTTTTTATTGCCGGGAGTTATTCCCCTCGCCATTTCATTGATATCAGAGATTTTGGAAAGAAAAAGCTCCACGGGTTTTTGGTGCCGGGAGATCCTCGGTTTCGTTGTTCCCGGGATTGGGATAGAAAAAAGTCACTCTCTGACAGGTTTTTGGTGAATTCCACGACGAGGTGGTGAGTTATCCTCGGTTTTATGGTTCCGGGATTGGGAAGAAAAAGCTCCACTGCGTTTTTGTGCCTGAGAGTCCTTCTGTGGTTTTTGTTCCGGGAGCTGCATTTCTCTCTCTCTGGAAAGAAAAAGCTTTCACGGTTTTTGTGCCGGGGGATCCTCGGTTTTTGTTCCGGGATTTTTGAAAAGAAGAAACGCTTCCACGGTTTTGTTGCACGGGAGATCTCGTTTTTCCGTTCCGGGATTTTGGAAAGAAAAAAGCTCCACGGTTTTTGTGCCGGGATATTTAGGGAATTGCAATCCTAATGCTATTTCATGATTTGTTTTCTTTTTGGATTTTTCATATGATTTAAACTATTCTTTTCTATCTTTCTTCTATCTTTTGTTTTAACCCTTTTTCATTTCTCTCCTTTTAGTTTGCAAACCACATTTGAAAGGAAACTGGAGAGGGGAAAAACTTCCTTTTGGGTCGATTCTTCTCTGCTGTGCAAGCTGTTTCTGCGCTTAAATGTGAGTCAAAGAAAAAAATCTTGCGTCGTTTCATTTCTTTGTACGGAGATTGCACCTGCTTCTTGCTAAGGTTGCTTTGAATTATATATTAAACGCGTGTCTTTTCAAATCAAAAGAACAAATTGGTTAGTTGAATGAAAGACGGTATGGGTATAATTTTGTGGAGCCTTTGATACCATAATATATGATTACTTATGGATCCCAGGACCCCAAATTTTCCGTTGGAGAACTTTGTGTGGATACTGTACTATATTTCCTATGAGAAAGTGAATCTCTGTTCAAAAGCCTGACTGCTTATACATTTAGCCATCTCCGGTGGAGTTTCATTTAAGGAATCCCGTATTGGAGTGATACTGAGATCTCTTGAGCACTTTATTCGGCCTCATGGGAACTTTTATGCTTATGATTTATCCTGTTCTTTTGTATTCCAATGTTTTTTGCTTCAAAACATCAAATCACTAATGGTCAGTCATGAGATGGAATTAGCTCTTCGACGCACTCGACTTGATGGCTGGGTATTTCTTCGACTTTCTGACCAGGGAGTAAGCCCTGTGAAACCGGTCCTGTCCACCTTTTCTTCTGTTATCTTAGTTACGGAGAACATCAGAGATGACAGCCCGAAAGTTGATTCAGAGGCGAAAAAAAAGTCCAAGAAACGGCAAAGCGCAATCATTGGAACTGATTATTCAAGACGGAAGCCATCCCTATTGCGAGGAATTAAAATATAGAAAATATGGTACCTTATCTGGCGGTGTGCAATGCTGGCTTTCAATATTCTACTTATATTTAACATGATCACTTGACTTCTTTGGACTGGAATGGTGTGCACCGACCCACACAAATGACTTTCCGTGAACTATATCTTCGGTGAACCATTTTAATCAGTTTTCAAAACCAGGGAACCGAGCCACAAGATCTCTTCCTATATAGTGCATTTTATTTTTCTTTTCTTTCTCGGCCGAATTGACAACACGCGCCTTTCTGCGGGGTTTTTGCCAATCTTAACCCTACTTACTCATTTTCTTTCTCTTAACCGCAAGGCTTCACGCCCGAAAGGTAACGTGCTCTTCTAGTTCTGAGTTTGTTCAATACTTAATGCGGACATCTTTCTTATTTTCGAACGTTCTCAACCTCAAACCGTCGCCTAACTATATGCCTGCCCACACGAGAAAAGGTTTCACACGGAGGTGAAGAATCTCTCTCATTTATTATTAATGCTATCTCATTTGATCGAGACCGGTATTGTTTTTAAAAATATAACCCGACCTCTTATATTCCATAACAAACTAATTGCTATCACAAATATTACACCACGCAACGTGTGTGCGATCACATGCATTAAGGAAGGACTTGGACAAACACGTATTGGCGGATCTCTCTTCCT
>NW_017676142.1:19259-20789 GCF_001879085.1 Nicotiana attenuata | reverse complement strand
ATGTTGAAAAGTCATCAGATTATGCTGGCATCAACTTGGGAGTGGGACCCTATGTTGAAAAGTCATCAGGTTATGCTAGCATCAACTAGGGAGTGGGACCCTATTTTGGAAAGCCATCAGGTTATGCTGGCATCAACTAGTGTGTGGGACCTTATGTTGGAGAGTTATTAGGTTATGCTAGCATCAACTAAGGAGTGGGACTCTATGTTGGAAAGTCATCAGGTTATGCTTGCATTAACTAGGGAGTGCTGACCCTAGGTTGGAAAATTATTAGGTTATGCTAGCATCAACAAGGGAGTGGGAACCTATGGTGGAAAGTCATAAGGATATGATGGCATCAACTAGGGCGTGCGACCCTATGTTGAAAAGTCATCAGGTTATGCTGGCATCAACTAGTGTATGGGACCCTATGCTGGAAAGTCACCGGGTTATGTTGGCATCAACTAGGAAGTGGGACTCTATGTTGGAAAGTCATAAGGTTATGCTTGCATTAACAAGGGAGTGGTGACCCTACGTTGGAAAATTATTAGGTTATACTAGCATCAACTAGGAGTGGGAACCTATGCTGCAATGTCATCAGGTTATGTGGGCATCAACTAGGGAGGGAGATCCAATGTTGTAAAGTCATCAGGATATGCTGGCATCAATTAGGGAATGTGGCCCTATGTTGAATAGTCATCAGGTTATGCTGGCATCCACTAGGGAGTGCGACTCTATGTTGAAAATTCATCAGGTTATGTTGGCATCAACTAGGGTGTGGGACTCTATGTTGGAAAGTCATCAGGTTATGTTGGCATCAACTAGGGAGTGGGACTCTATGTTTGAAAGTCATCAGGTTATGCTTGCATTAACTAGGGAGTGGTGACCCTAGGTTTGAAAATTATTAGGTTATGCTAGAACTAACTAGGGAGTGGGAACCTATGCTGGAAAGTCATCAGGTTATGCTTACATCAACTAGGGAGTGAGAGCCTATGTTTGAAAGTCATCAATATAAGCTGGCATAAACTAGTGAGTGCAGCCCTATGTTGAAAAGTCATCAGGTTATGTTGGAATTAACTAGGGTTTGGGACCCTATGCTGGAAATTCATCAGGATATGTTGGCATCTTCTAAGGAGTTTGACCCTATGTTGAAAAGTCATCAGGTTATGATGGCATCAACTAAGGAGTGGGACCTTATTTTGCAAAGTCATCAGGTTATGCTGGCATCAACTAGGGTGTGGGACCCTATGTTGGAAAGTCATCAAGGTATGGTGGCATCAACTAGGGAGTGGGACTCTATGTTGGAATGTCATCAGTTTATGCTTGCATTAACTAGGGAGTGGTAACCCTAGATTGAAAATTATTAGGTTATGCCATCATCAACTAGGGAGTGGGAATCTATGTTGGAACGCCATCAGGTTATGCTGACATCAACTAGGGAGTGAATGCCAATGTTGGAAAGTCATCAAGATATGCTGGCATCAACAAGGGAGTGGGACCCTATGTTGCAAATTCATCAGGTTATGCTGGCATCAACTAGTGTATGGGATC
>NW_017676142.1:14550-15482 GCF_001879085.1 Nicotiana attenuata | reverse complement strand
GAAAATTATTAGGTTATACTAGCATCAACTAGGGAGTGGGAACCTATGCTGGAAAGTCATCAGGTTATGCTGGCATCAACTAGGGAGGGAGAGCCTATGTTGTAAAGTCATCAGGATATGCTGGCATCAATTAGGGAGTGCGACCCAATGTTGAAAAGTCATCAGATTATGCTGGCATCAACTTGGGAGTGGGACCCTATGTTGAAAAGTCATCAGGTTATGCTAGCATCAACTAGGGAGTGGGACCCTATGTTGGAAAGTCATCAGGTTATGTTGGCATCAACTAGGGAGTGGGACTCTATGTTGGAATTTCATCATGTTATGTTTGCATTAACTAGGGAGTAGTGACCCTATGTTGGAAAATTATTAGGTTATGCTATAATCAACTAGGGAGTTGGAACCTATGCTGGAAAGTCATCAGGTTATGCTGGCATCAACTAGGGAGTGAGAGCCTATATTTGAAAGTCATCAGGATATGCTAGTATCAACTAGGGAGTGCGGCCCTATGTTGAAAAGTCATCAGGTTATGTTGGAATCAATTAGGGAGTTGGACCCTATGTTAAAAAGTCATCAAGTTATGCTGGCATCAACTAGGGAGTGGGACCTTATGTTGAAAAGTCATCAGGTTATGCTGGCATCAGCTAGGGTGTGGGACCCTATGTTGGAAAGTCATCAGGGTACAGTGGCATCAACTAGGGAGTGAGACTCTATATTGGAAAGTCATAAGGTTATTCTTGCATTGAGTAGGGAGTGGTGACCCTAGGTTCGAAAATTATTAGGTTATGCTAGCATCAACTAGGGAGTGGGAACCTATGCTGGAAAGTCATCAGGATATGATGGAAACAACTAGGGAGTGGGACCCTATGTTGAAAAGTCATCAGGTTATGTTGGCATCAACTAGGGTGTGGGACCCTATGTTGGAAAGTCATCAG
>NW_017676142.1:9441-9958 GCF_001879085.1 Nicotiana attenuata | reverse complement strand
GTTATGCTTGCATTAACTAGGGAGTGGTGACCCTAGGTTGGAAAATTATTAGGTTATGCCAGCATCAACAAGGGAGTGGGAACCTATGCTGGAAAGTCATAAGGATATGATGGCATCAACTAGGGAGTGCGACCCTATGTTGAAAAGTCATCTGGTTATGCTGGCATCAACTAGGGTATGGGACCCAATGCTGGGAAGTCATCAAGTTATGCTATTATCAACTAGGGAGTGGTGACCCTACGTTGGAAAATTATTAGGTTATACTAGCATCAACTAGGGAGTGGGAACCTTTGCTGGAAAGTCATCAGCTTATGCTGGCATCAACTAGGGAGGGAGAGCCTATGTTGTAAAGTCATCAGGATATGCTGGCATCAATTAGGGAGTGGGACCCTATGTAAAAATGTCATCAGGCTGGCATCAACTAGGGTGTGGGACCCTATATTGGAAAGTCATTAGGTTATGTTGGCATCAACTAAGGAGTGTGACCCTATGTTGGAAAGTCATAAGGTTATGCTGG
>NW_017676142.1:5035-5574 GCF_001879085.1 Nicotiana attenuata | reverse complement strand
TAGGGAGTGGGACCCTATATTGAAAAGTCATCAGGTTATACTGGCATCAACTAGGGAGTGGGACCCTATATTGAAAAGTCAGCAGGTTATACAGGCATCAACTAGGGAGTGGGACCCTATTTTAGACATTCATTAGGTTATGCTGGCATCAACTAGGGAGTGGGACCATATATTGGAAAGTCATCAGGTTATGCTGGCATCAACAAGGGAGTGGGACCCTATATTGGAAAAGTCATCAGGTTATGCTAGCATCAACTAGGGAGTGGGACGCTATGTTAGAATAGTCATCAGGTTATACTTGCATCAACTAAGGAGTGGGACCATATGTTGGAAAGTCATCAAGTTGTGCTGGCATCAACTAGGGAGTGGGACACTATGTTGGAAAGTCATCAGGTTATGCTGGCATCCACTAGGGAGTGGGACCCTATGTTGGAATGTCATCAAAGTGCGCTGGCATCAACTAGGGATTCGAACCCTATGTTGGAAAAGTCATCAAGCTGTGCTGGCATCAACTAGGGAGTGGGACCCTATGTTGGAAA
>NW_017676142.1:0-418 GCF_001879085.1 Nicotiana attenuata | reverse complement strand
TTGGAAAAGTCATCAGGTTATGCTGGCATCAACTAGGGAGTGGGACCCTATGTTGCAAAAGTGATCAGGTTATGCTGGCATCAACTAGGGAGTGGGACCTTATGTTGGAAAGTCATCAAGTTATATTGGAAAGGTCATCAGGTTATGCTGACATCAACTAGGGAGGGGGACCTTATGTTTGAAATGTCATCAGGTTATGCTGGCATCAACTAGGGAGTTGGACCTTATGTTGAAAAGTCATCAGGTCATGTTGGCATCATCAAGGGAGTGGGACCCTATATTGGAAAAGTCATCAGGTCAAGCTGCCATCAACTAAGGAGTGGAACCCAATGTTGGAAAAGTCATCAGGTTATGCTAGCATCAACTATGGAGTGGGACCCTATGTTGGAAAGTCATCAGGTTATGCTGGCATCAACTA